>NW_008661245.1:58797-59256 GCF_000695815.1 Acanthisitta chloris
TCAGTGAACTTCTCACTGACATTGAGATACTTAAACCAAAACAAGATTTGAGACCATATGTTTTTTAAACAAGTTGGCAGAAGCAGCATGGGTAGGCACACATTTCTTCAATTCTCACATACAGCTTAAGCAAACCTCAAGTGCATCTAATCAAACACCTTTCCAAAGTCTTACATTTTATCATTCCACACAAATAAACATGTTCTAACTACTTGGCGACATTGAGATACTTAAACCAAAACAAGATTTGAGACCATATGTTTTTTAAACAAGTTGGCAGAAGCAGCATGGGTAGGCACACATTTCTTCAATTCTCACATACAGCTTAAGCAAACCTCAAGTGCATCTAATCAAACACCTTTCCAAAGTCTTACATTTTATCATTCCACACAAATAAACATGTTCTAACTACTTGGCAAGCTGAAATTTTCCCATCTCACTTCAATTTTCACCCAAGGG
>NW_008661245.1:59282-64248 GCF_000695815.1 Acanthisitta chloris
GAATCAAACAGCATAGGCAGTTGGTTCTTTACATTGCCTGGTATGTAAAACTCCTTCCATATTGCTGCATGAAGAATGTAACCAGGGTTAAGCACTACATCCTGAAGAGGAAACCTGCAGTGAGCAGTGCCACAGAACCAACAAAACCTCATGCATACTTTAAGCTTGTGCCTAGTTTATTTCCAACAGACAGAAGAATTTCATTTTCCCAGCAATGTCTGCCTTCTTTCTCAAAATCTGACTGAGGGACTCATCACCTTTGAAGCTGGAAGAGTAAAACCTAAACTCAGTGGTTTTAAAATAAAACCTCTATACCTATATGGAACACACATGTTCTCAGTAAGCTCCAAAGCATTACCTAAGAGGAATTCCACCCCTAAGATGCTCCAGAGCACTGTACATAATCAAGAACACCAGTAAAACTGGATTTGTGCACTGGCCATTTCCTTAGTTCTTCATTTATGAGCTACAATGTAAAATAAAATTGAGGATATCAAAGAAAGCAAGCTTTCATCTCCTATACTAAATGATGATTAAATATTCGTATTTTCTTTAAATGAAACACTGGATTATCAGAAGAGAGAAATAAAAGTACTTGCTAAGACCTGAAAAAAAAATCCATGGCAATTTACTGTAAAGCATTTGTCTTCGTACAAAAGACAGAGACTCATGATTTGTATGTGCTCCTCTAGAAACATACCACACTGAGCTAGGCAAACACAGAAATCTCTGATCAAAGAATATTTCAAGTTTTAAAAATATTCTCTTCAGTTCACTGCAGTACTTATTTTTGCTCTCAAATATTCGCATTGCAACCCAATTTCCCCACTGGTGAGGCTCACTAACATTGCTGATAACAGACTAGCTAATTCAGAGATCTTGTCAACACAAACTGTGTGCTTCAGAGTTTCTGAACCTGTTCATCATGTAAATATCAAGAATTACCTGTAGCCCTATTGGAGAAAAGGAGTATTAACAGCAAAATGTTTGATGAGAAAGTAAAACTAAACAGAACTAAAACAGATCAAAATAGCCTGGGGAAAAAATACATACAAAAAGAAGGAATTCCAATCAATGCATATTTTTCTTTAGATATTGATCTTGCTGAGTGACTGGTGCAGCTCTCCAGCAGCTAAGTGGGGCAGTCACCAGAAGTTTATGCATTACTGCCATGAGCACCTTTACAAAATCTTTATCTAATGCTCCCACTGAAGTCAGCAAACAATTTGCCTCTTGCTTCTGTCACACCAGAATCCACACACATTCAAATACTCTCAAATTCCATATTCTAGAAGTTTCTGCCCAGCTACATCTTCTTTCCTTTTAAACTCACAATTTGGAAACAATACACAGCTAAGTATGTCTGTAAAAGTTTTCCATCCTTGATGCTTTCATGCTGTTTTACATAGTGATTTACTTCATTGTTTCCCAAGAGACTGCAAGTTTAGGATGAGGACCTCCTCCCTGCAGGACAGGTCCTGCTCTCAGAATAGAAAGTGGAAAAGGAAAGTGAAGTGTCCTCTATGGGAGAGAAGTTTGCATCTTGTCGGATTTTTATGTGCTTTATTTATTTTCATAAGTAAGCTGTAGTATCTGGGCACCTCCTAGTATTATTTATAGGCATTTCTATAGAGCTCATAATCACAGTATCTGAGTGCCTCTTGCTATTTACGATATGCCATTTATCTCTAGAGGGTAGAACTCTCCTCCTTTCTGCTTTGAAGATGGCTTTTCATAGAGATAAGGTACAGATGATTAATGCCTTCTGCACTTGGCATCTTGTGACATGGCTGTTTGGGGAAATGCAAGCCTTTAATCACACTCTAAAGCAGAGGATTTGGGCTCAGCTTGATCTTTTTTTGACCATACCTTTTTCTCCAAATATAGAGTCAATTTAAAAAAAAATGTAGGAAGAGAACAGGAAATTCCATTGAAAAATCAGCAAGTGCAGTTTTTCTCTCCTGAGAAGCCACATAGGACAAAATATCTTCCTTTAAGAAATACAAACCTCAACAATGTCTCCGCGTTAGGTAGATTCTGTTCCAGTGGGACTTCATTTCAAACTTGTGTCAGAGCTTTCCAGTATTCCAGGGAACATATTTTTTTCCAGTCTGAGAAGGTCAGAATGTTTCCTGAGAGACTGAGAGATGGGGAAATGAAGGATCTTTCATGTGACTGACACTAAGCAGTGGTTTTCCTAACTGGCATCAGCTCACTTATCCAGTGGGAGGATTCTGAATTACCTTGACAATGAACTTGGTTTCTTCAGTCCCATTGTCCTTTTTCACAAAAGATAGAGAAAAATGCAATCAGCTGATAAACATCAAGTCTTGGATGATAATGACTCTTTTAAAATATATTTAGGAAAAAGAGAAGGCAAAAACCATATCAGAAAGGTTATTAAGAGAACAAGGTTTCTCATAGCTCAGCAGTACTCTGTCAAAGCAGATAGGTTTCAATTTCTGAAAAAATACAAGGATAAACAGTATATTTTGGTCACTAAGGAAAAGTTTTCTAATCCTAATTCACACCCTTAAGGATGTAACTGATCTTTAGTAGATCCCATTAGCAAAGACTGGAGAAAGATCAAAGAAAGAAAACCAGCAATAAGGGCAACTTAGTTTTTAAGTTCTTTGGCTTTCCTTGGTTATGTATGTCAGTATCTGACATGCTGGCCCTAACAGAACTGAAATACAAACAACAGGCACTTCCTCACTGGAGTAACTACTGAAAATCTTCTGTGAACATTCCTTTCACTGATTAAATGAATTTGCATTAACTTTGCTGACACACAAACTTCACAAACATTTCCATGACTGAGATTTCTGAAGGAAGGGCAACTGCCAAAGGACAAAATTCATGAGAACATAATTTAATTCTAAAGATATCCCTAAATAGCTCCAAAAGACACACTATGAACAGGCACTTTCAGAAGCTTAGCACATCTATCTTCAGGAAGCGTCATCAGAACTATATTCTGAGTGAGGTGGTGTCAACTGAGACACATGCACGTTATTTCCACAAGATGACTCATTTACTAGTTGCCAGATACCTCCCCATTCACATCTTCGAGTCCTTAAATACAGGAGCATGATGGATATAGAAATGCTGCTTATAAAAAAGCTGAATTCTCAGATATCTGTTGAGCATTGGCTAATTAATCCAGTGTCAAAATAACTCTTTTGACAAATTATTTCCATAATGATGAATGTGGGGTCCTTTGGCAATCAGCCCCAGGGTTGGTGTTCTTTATAATTCTTGCTGCAGAAAGTCCTCAGAGGTACCACTGTATTTGAACATAACATGAATGTAAAATGTGTTCCAAAAGGAAAATAAAATATGGCAAAAAAATGGTGATGGTACGACCAAAAAATCATATTTTCATAGCCTAGCAAATTTTAAGTCAGAAATGCCACAGCACATAAATGGCTCAAACTCCTGACCGTATGTGTCCTCCTTGTATACCCACACATGGGGGCACAGAGCAGTGCTGATGCAAGGAGTTTGTATCAGTTTGGGGGTTTATTAATTTGTTTAACACACTAGTCCAGCAGTGGAAGGCCCCAGCATCTCACAGCTTGTGGTAGCACAGAGTCCCATTTGCCTTCTACACAGACAGCCAAGGTCAAGCTTTGTTTCTGAACCCACTGTTCTTACCCAAATTAAATACATAAATAGGAAAAAATAAAACAGAATCAAATGTGAGCTTAGAACCAAACGCAAAGAGAAATAATTCATCTTAAAATACTGAAATACTCCACTGGAATGGAGTTGGGAAAATTGACAGTAGAATCAGCTTAGTATTCCTCGCTAGGAATATGTTTCCCTAGCAGAGAGATTTCCAGAGAAAATCATCTGGGTAAAGAATGAGAAAGCAAAGACAAAAGACATTGAAAGGTACAAAGGTGTGGAATAAACCGGTCATTTAGGAATTCTGTGATGAACACAGCTTAATTTCACAATATTACACATTACTCCATTCCCACTTAGTTCAGAGAAAGCCTTTGTAAAACCAGAAAAGCACATCAGAGGGCAGCAAAAATAATTCAGGTTTTTAGACAAGATACGACGGTGGATGAATATTTGCTGAAATTTGCCTCCATAGCTTGAGAAAGGATGAGTGAAGGGAGAAGGAGAATTCAGTTTCCAATAAAGACTGGAAAGGCAAGTAATGTAGGTGAACTGTTTCTCAGTTACTATCCTGAAAACAAGTGGCCATCTGCTGAAGCCAGGGAGAGCAATAACACACAACAATTCAGTTACATTTCCTGAACTGCGCTGGCTCACAACAAGAGGCTAAAGTCAGCAATAGATGTAAGCAGCATAAATCAGATCAAAAAGCAAAGGAACACACACAAGGCCTGATCTTTCTGTTTATCCCAGCACACAGCAGGAGGGAATGCAGTGAAATCAACGCAGCACTGAGCATAGCTCTGAGAGGAGAATTAGACCTGTCAAATTTGGGCTAGTTGGGTTTGATGGGTGGTTTTGTGGGGTAGGGGTATGTGTTAAGAGAACAAAAGGATAGGCAACCAGTTTAGGTAACCCAGCAAAGGATGAGGTGCTGTGGGCTCAACTGATGTAAATCAGACATAGATGCCAGTTGAGGACTTTTTCTTTCCTGTGGCAGAGGTCCCCAGAAGAATTCTCCCAGATCCAGCACTGGAGCCTGCAATTTTCTGGTGCTGAGCCTAGAGGCAGCAGCAGTGGTGTTTTCATGCAAGACTATGTAATCTGAGTTGCCAAGTGAAAGCTATTCCAGGTAATACATTCTGAACCAAGAAGGCTTGCTGGAGTGCTTGTGGAAAACAACGGAAAGGATTGGATAATAATGGTAGGGTTTTTTGTTGACCTCTTGAAAATTGTTGCTGAAATGTGATGGACTTGGCCTGTGCTAATGCCACACTCCTGTGAAAGCTCCTTGTCACAGGCTGAGCTGACAGGATGGCAGTCCCTGTTGGCATTC
>NW_008661245.1:64278-75376 GCF_000695815.1 Acanthisitta chloris
TTTACATGATTCTTTGCAAGCACTAAATATTTATCCTCTGATACTGAGGTGGGACAAAGAGGTGGTTGGTGTCTTCAGCCATTTTAATGCATTTTAGAATGCCTCCAGATGCTGAATAGTAGTCTGACTAAGGGCTTCTCATTATCATAACATTTACATGCTCTATGGGCCGAAAGACACTCACCAATCTGATAATAAAAGGCATATTAATTTGACAAAAATTATCAAAAGATCATGTAAAAATGCTATAGAACGTGCAAGGGCATTGCAAATCATTTTACCCAAGGTCTTTAAAAAAATAATAGCAAAACAAAGTACTTGCACTTCTTCCACTATGTTCTTCACTTCACTTGACAATCCCCTGATAATAGTGTACACTCAGCCTCACACATTTAAAGCACAGTCAGAGCACCAACTGGTGCTCTGGAGCAGTCCTGTAGCCTGGGGTGTGAATGTGAACACATGAAACATCCTTTGATTAGTGCATTATCATGGACACTTTAAGTAACACTTGAGCAGTGAAGGACTTGCACTGACAACATCCTATTTTTTCAACGACAGGTCATGGTATAATGTTTTCAACATTTCAACAAGCCACAGCTCTTTAGGTTAGGATACCTGAAACACTAAGTAGTAGAGATGCAGTTCAAAATACACTGTGGAAAACAAGTGATAAAACATTGCCCTGACAGCAATATGTAAATTTCTCTCACAAATTTATTTCCAGACACCAAAGCCTGGCTCAAGGCCAAGTGCAGGTCTACACTTACCTTATCATAGCAAAAGCACAATTACAAACTGCAAAACACCTCAGTCCTGTTAAACACTTCAAGTTTTAAAAAGGGCAAAAGAAAGACATGTTTATTTACTCAGATCTAAAGACAAAATTTGATCCAGGAAAACCCTTCCAAACTGACAGGATAAAATATGGTTTCTCTATAAATGATCTCAGTATTTTATCATTCCATATTTTGGCTATCCAGTATTATCTTCTGATCTCAAGAGACCAATATCTGAGATAAAGTCTTTTTATAGGTTTCCTCCAAGTGTCTAAATGGTCTTCCCAAGGTAATATACACTAAACTTGAGAAGCATTAACTACACAGTAAAACTTTATTTTATATACAACCATGAAAATGAACCATGTCTACTTTCTTCCAGAACTGGTATATCTGAAAACATTTTAATATTAAGTTTGAATTACAGGAAGTTCTCAGAACCATGTGACAGGAAAATGTACTTTTTATTATCTTTTTATTAAGCTGACTTGTCAGATTACCAAAAAGCAACACATCTGCACACTGTAGCTGTTAAACACTCAGATACTATGGATTGAAGGAGTACATGCCAGATCTATACCAGTTTTCAAGAATGTGGACACCATGATACACTGTTGTTTCAGATGTCACAGTTATTCCCAGGATAAGTATAAAAGAGATCTGTGATAGTTCAAATAGCATTGCATAATAACTGTTGAGATTTTAATGAAAACTTCATTAATAATGTAGTAAACTAATGCTGATGAAATCTCTCTAACATTCTTTTTAACTGCAGTGGGTAATAGGAAATGAATCCATTTAAACTTGTTTTTCTGTAAGCTTAAACAAACTCCAAAAAGCTCCCATTCCCCCTTGAAACGAGCTCTCACCTTCTGTGCTAGGGCAGGACAGTAGTGAAATGACTATACACAACAGAGTATCCCAATAAGAGAAAAGCTCTCAAAAGGTTTTGCAGAAGAGTTTTACTGTGTTGGTCTTCTGAACCAGTTCTTCTTCCAACTTTATGAGGCAGCCTAATAAAAGGTTACAGTTTTCCTTTATATGCCTTCTTTCTTTAAAATAGACCCAAAGATTGCTGTACCATCCTAGGTATTTTTAATGAATTTTCTAAGACTAAAGTCAGGCTTATTTTGGAGAACTCATGGCAACATGTGCCAGTCTCCAAATCTAATCAAGACATACACACCATTATTAAGATCTATTGCAGTATGAGTTTCTGGAGGTCACAGTATAACCTTTGTTCCTTCTTGTTGGACAAGATATCATTAACTTCAGCAGAATTCCAGCATTGCTAAATATTGCATGTAAAGACCATACAATTTATCATGGCCAGTAATACTTTCATGACAGGTGTCAAGATTTTAAAATCTTCTGACAGATCAAAAAAACCCACTACTAAAAACTGATATTCATTAACCAGGGCTTTCTCTTTCATAGCCTCTCACCATCTTTTATCCATTGCATGTTAACCTGATAATCCTAAGTATCTGTCAAAGTTTAGCCCAGATGAAACAGTTTGGCAGTTAAAAGAATTAAGGTTCTTAGAATTGTCTAGAAATAGAATTTTCATTAAAGGGAAAAAAATCCATATTTTAAAAGTTAATTTTAATCTTTTGTAACTGGTGCAACTTACAGCTAATACACTGGAAATTATAACTAACTCTACAAGTTGAAACACCAAAAAGCTGAGTTCTGCCAAGCTACTGGCCTATTAATCTAGTATAATCCACATCCTTAAAATAACATCTTCAGAAGGATTGTGGCTATATCCATCTGTTCAAGCACTGCATATTTTATTATGTCTTACAGAAACACCAACGCATTTTAGAAATGTCATCTCGTGATGTTTTAATTCTTTTTATATCTGACTAGCTAAAGACATCTTGTTCCAGAGCAACAGAGTTACCAGGTAAACGAACACCCAGCAGGTCACTGGAAGTTAGTATTTCAGGCAGGATAGAAAAACACTGGCAAGTTCCAGAGGAGCCCAAAACCTTCAATCCATCCTTCTCGTGGGTATTTCAGCAGTGATGTGGCTGCAAACCATATGTGACACCCAGTTTGTTACACGGGCAGCTTGCAAGGAGTTTTCCTTAAACCACTCTGGTAACAGCACTAGGAGTTTAAAAGACTCTTGGTAACATTATTTCTACATGAAAAGAAGATCCTGCACAATCCATAGGGTAAATTATTTGTTCCTTATGCACATTTGCAAATCAAAGATTTGTAACAGTCTCCGAAACATATCAGAAGATAAATTCCTTCTCCATGGACTTGTACCTTTTCTTGTCACACCAGAATAATCCAGCAGGGAAACATGTTTAAAACCAACATAAATATACCAAATCAAGGCCAACACAATTTATCAGAAAAGAATTTTATATTTTCAATTCATTTAAGCAAATAGCCAAAGCTATTTATCTCTGTAGAACAATACTGCTGTTTGTCTCTAACAGAGTCATTCCTTTTCAAAGGTTCATGTCTGGACCCCAGAAACAGTTTAAGTTGAGAGATTTCTTGGAATTTGAGTGGAACCTGATACTCACTAATGAAATCTCATTCCTTGAGGAGCTATCACAGACATGGGCATTTGATTCCATCTAAAGGACTGAGAAATATAATGTATTTGCATATTAGACAGTCCCTTTTTAGATACCTCAGTTTTCATTTTAGGATTAATGACAGGCAGAACCAAGTAGGGTCTGAAATTCATTTACACTCCAATAGCAAAAAAATGGTCTTATAATAGGCATCAGCATAACTGCAGTGTAACCAAACAAACTCAAAGGTAAAAGAGGTCAAATCCCAAAGACTTATATCCATGTTATCAACCCTCTCTGCTCCCAGAAACCACAAAGACTTAAGAATAACAGTGACACAAAACTTTTTTTTTTCATAAATGCTACTAAAAACATAGAGAAATCAGTAGAAAATTATAACTACATCAAGCTGTAGAATTTTATGGTAAGGATATAATTTTCTGCTAAGTTTTATAGATGTGCCCAGAAATAAAACACCAGGCTCTATTGAGTTTTATAGGGCTTTTCTGTAAGAATTACAAACAGTGGTATTCAAACAATACTTGTGGATCAGTCTGCCAGCAGCCCTGAAGCTAAAACTGCATTGCATAAACCAGGCATTGAATAATTTGGGATAATGAACAAATTCATAAAGAGTCAGTGGCTGTTTGTCAGTAATCTGTGAACAGACAGAGTGGTAAATTCATTGAATTAAAAAAAAAACTCCTCCTGGCTGTGAATAGTTCACCCAACTTTACTGCTTTGCCTTTAAGGGACTGCCTGAAGGGCTTATAACTCCACAGCATTCTTGCCAGGTAATTTGTGCAGCATTTTTTAGCAACAGTTAAATTAAAAAGCCCTTATGGGAAAACTCAATGAATTTAATAGAGATGAAATCAATATGGTTCTGCAGAAATTACTCCAAAACCTTCAGTTAGATCCTCTCCCCCAGCCTCAGCCCCTTTATAGTGCATAGTACAGTCAAAGCAGCGTAAGAGAGAGAATCCTAAACTGGTTGATTATAAGTGCATGGAAAATCCCCAGAGTAAGCACATCTGAGACCCTGTGAGAGCTTGTTTTGCACCTGGAAGAAGAGGACAGCATGAAACTCAGGAGTGAGGCAGTTCTTAGGATGTTGATGCGGCTTAGCTAGGAACCAAATTATCCCAAGAACCATTCCAGTAGCTTAGTACAAGGAAAGCTTAAATGCTTTTCAACTTTGCATTTGAGACATCGTCCATTCTCTGGAAAGGTCAAGTAACCCACTGAATTAATATGAGAATTCTATCTCAGCTAGGGGACCACAGCCAATTTAATATTCCCACAGAAAATCTGGCCTTCTTGACTAAATTTGGGAAAACTTTGCCACTTCCTGGTGCTTACACCTCCTTCACTTAATAGCTAAATATGGAGAAGCAAAAGACATGGAAAGCAGAACAAAACTCACTTTTTCACA
The DNA here is from genome assembly GCF_000695815.1 of Acanthisitta chloris. NCBI lineage: Eukaryota > Metazoa > Chordata > Aves > Passeriformes > Acanthisittidae > Acanthisitta > Acanthisitta chloris. The sequence continues at coordinate 69,033 of NW_008661245.1, forward strand.
GGTGAAAGCATCCTGAAAATTCGAGACTCAAACAATGAAAGTAAACGCAGAGGGTATAGTCAGAATTGATGGAACCTCATGAATACAGGGGGATCCTAATAAAATTCCCTTTAGGAACAAAAGCTTCACAATAAAGGTGTCTGTAGTGGCAAGAATAAAATAATTTGTAAGTTTTACAATATTTTATATTGTTATCAGGTCAGATCACATGACAGTACACACCAACCACCATCCCCTGTATTCTGTTTCCACAGGGCTGAAAGAAGTCACACAGTAAGTCCAGCAGATGGAACAAGGGTGCAGCACCCAAGAACTCATAATTTTAACTGTAATTATGCTCTTCTCTCTTCCTGAGATACCATATGGAAAACCACATTAAAGCCTACAAGATACATTGGGAAGTATAGCAAGGGGAGACAGGGGTGCCAGGCAAAATCAGAAGACTCCACCTGAAAACAGGTATTTAACTTCTCCTGATTAGCTTTTAAGGCTTAATTTTAGTGTCCAAGTTCATCTAAGTGCAATGCCAAGGGAATAAAGTGTAGCTGAAATCAACATGCTCTTAAGAGCTATTTAGATTTTGTAGCTTTGTTTAGTACTGAACACGTTCATTAAAGTGCAGTTACCACAATAATAAACATAGATATCACTAATTATAATACTAGATTTTAAATGCAACTTGAATCTCTCCAGTGGCTTTTAAAGTGGTGTAATACCACAGCCAATTGAAATTTAATCAAAACTATCAGTTTAATTTAGTTTACACTTACGGCTAAAAAAACCCTCCAAACTTTCCAGCCATTCTATAACTCTATTCCAAACACTCATATTAGGCATAGGGAAAATAGAAATATGTGTTTTGATAAATAACTTTATCATGTTGCCCATCCATGCTTACATGTCAACTTATTCTTTAGTCAGTTTAGAGCGGAAAAATGCACACACTTCCCTTTTCTTAAGGGATGTACGTGCATTTTTCCACTCAGCGCTCTAAGAATTGGACAAATAAATCCCACTGGTAATTACAGCATGTAATCTTATCTGAGGTTCAATCTGTTGCACTAAAATTCTCCCTTGTGACATGTAAAAGGGTAGACAGATATAATGGAAGATTTCTGGAGTCTGTTCTGCTGTCCTACATCACTGAAGCCAACAGCAACAGGACTGGTCTCAGAAAACTGCCTAAAGCCTCTGAGCATAAAGCTTTGACTTTTAAAGGAGTCCATGAAAACTGACTCGTTCTTCTGCCCTTTTGAAATTCCCAGCCTGCATCCCTTTTTGTGAAAAGGATTATTTTTACTTTATACAGTGCTAGCACTTAGAAGCCCCAACAGAGATCAGGACCCTGTTGTACTAGACACTGAGCAAGCACATAGCAGAAGGCCTGTGCTTTGGAAAACTGACAGAAAAGAGTGGGAGGGGAAGCAGAGACACAAGGAAGTGGTTTGCTCAGGATCACACAACACATCATTAACAGGCCAAGACCTTCTGGTTCTTCATGAGGTTAAAGAAGTAAAGATCCCCAGCACAAGGTGAACTCTTAGCACAGAAAAATGATACTTTCTTTTTAACATTTATATGGCAAAGTGTCCCTCACTTGTCTGTAAAAACAATGTACTGAATATTGTCAGACACAAGACACTGGTCTAGAATAATCACAACTCTGATCCACTGTGGAATTGCTGATACTTCACCAAGTCTTCAAAACAAAGGCAAATTTCAGGATCAGGTAGTGATCAAAGTATTTCTGCATGCATTAGCAAATAGTGCCTGTCTTTGCTTTACCTTCACCACACCATACCTAGTTCTCTTCAGCCATTATAAATATTAATACTAATTTTCTATTTTCTTGGAAGAAACACATTCACCATCTCTGAAAAAAACAGATGTGGTCCCATTAAAATTATAATACTGCTATTGATTTGAATGAAAAGAGAAATGAGACAGTGCAAAGAAAAGAGACTGGAATTTCAGCCTCACAGGTACAATATGACTTGGCTGCCTCAAGTGACTATCCCACTTTCCTCAGTACAGCATCAAACCCCAAGGAAAACAGAAAACTTGTTTCAAGGGAGATGTAGATGCTGGGTAGCCACAAAGACATGCTGTTCTGTAAAATTCAAGCAGGAAAATGCCCCACAAGTAATAGCAGTCATACTTAAACTCTATCTGAGTCAATTGCTATAGTTTTTCCTGAGATTTTGAAATTCCAAATGATGGAGCAGTGGAGGATCTGCATTAGACTAGCTTAAATCTGCAGTTTTGGTTGGCTTATCATTAAAGCTGGAATTTAGAAGGCTGCACACAAAAGTCCAGGCTTGCTTCAAAGCTCTTTTCTTTACCAGAATGGTCAACTGACCAGATATTTATGGATAGCTTACAATTGTAGTTCTTAAGTATGCTGTAGGAAACCTAGTGTGTGGTTAAAATTGTTAAGATATTTATGCCTCAATGCAGAGTTCATTCTAGCACAGAACTAGACCAGAAATAGAGCTACATCACTGTGGCACAACTGGCTGATTAAAGCCAAACTAAAAGGTACTTGTGACCAGAGATAAACATTAATCAAGTGTGTCATTCATGAAATAGCAAGCACCCTACAGAGTTTTCTCTCCCTAATGCCATATTGAAGTGTTTTACCCAGCTGCAAGAACCATTGCATGACTTAGTTCTCACTCAGAAACTCTACAATTTCCAATAGAGAATGTTCAGGACATTCTTCTAACTGTTGGTTTTCCACAGTAATGTGCATTTTTCTCACCTTCATCATGTTATCAGTCAAGGAGTCAAGTGCATGAAAGACATGAGAGGTGTGGTGGTAGTTGTGTCACAGGAAATTTACCAGGACTAAGTGTAATCCAGGATGAGAGGGGCAAGGTACAGAAACTCACTTTCAAAACTACATAAGAGGGAAAAAGCTGATCAAGAGGGCAGAGTGCATGAATGTACACATGGAGAGATCATAACAAGGAACTGACTGCTGGCACACACCCAGCACCTGGGAGCCAAACTATAACCTCTCCTGCTTCTGGTATGGAATTTAGACTCACCTTCTCATGACTCCACATTAGGTCAATCTTGCTTCACCAATAAGTGCTATTTAAACATCATCCCTAATGCATCAATGCCATCACTCAGCAGTTAGGGGACTTGCCACTGTGACATTTCTCAGTAAAATGCTGTCATGGACAATGATTGCTGCATCAGTATAAGCAGAGTGAAAAAAACCCAAAACTTCACAAGACAACTCTCACTCAATGTACAGCACTAAACATTTCAAAAAACCTGAGCTACACCAACTTCAGCTGGCACTGTGGGAAGCCAGCTAGGCACATCCCAGGATCAGTACCTGAGCTGGTATTCAAACATATGCCTGGCAGCCCTTGAAGCCAATTCCCATCTCTCACTCACTCAGCATCACCAGCAGTGAAGTCAGCACAGTTGAACAGGGAACAAACTGACAACTGAAAAGAAAATAAAGTTTCCTAGATTAAGACAGAGAAGCAGATCAAAATAAACATTAGAAAAGCAGCTTGCCAGCACAAAGAGTGAAAAGCTGCTTATCTAAGTAAAGATATGTCTATCTGATACAACTTAAGAACAAAACTATACTTGATTTATTTCAATTTCTATTTTTAAGAAACTATATAGTGTTGACTAACAGCTACATTCTACTTGCCTACTTGCATCCCACCTGCAGAGTGATCTTGCTGAAACCCAACCTTCACTTATGTCCAGTGAGCTCAGTCTGGCATCAGCAATAAAATTTCATAGGAATTTGGATGGGAAAGAAAGATCCTCTCAGGTATCCTTCCAACATTTGTTTGGCAACTCTCACTGGCATTACTTTTAAAAGGATTTTAAGTCTAGAACCCAAGCTGTTTATTATATTGACATGAGAATCTCCAAGCAGAGTTTATTCAGTATAAACCCTTGGGCTGTGCAAGCTGAATAGGCTCACATTCACTTGTCAGAGAGGAGGAAGAAAACACTATGACAAATGCTGTCAAACAACAGACTCATACCACAGCAGAGATCATTGCTTTGATCACGAGAATCACAGCCTGAAAACCTGTAAATACCATCACTCTGCACTATCACTTAGAAATAGTGATAACACTTTAACACTGAATTGCTACTGAACTTACTTTCTTATAATAGCTGCTGTACGCAGGGAAGCTGGCAACAGTTTTGAATTTTCATTCATGTGCAATTTCAGGAGATGAGAAAACTCTAAAATAATACTTAAATATTTAATGGGTCAAAGTAAACAGCAACAAAAAGAGAGATTTGAAAAAGTCACACAAAATATAGAGTGCAATATAGGTTTAAAACTGCCACCTTGGAAGATGAGAAACCTGCCTCAAATGTAGAGAAGAGTTGAACTTGGATATTGCATTGAAGCCAGGAAAGATATTAGGACATTAGGATAAAGGGAAGGACATCACCTTCTGGTGCTTCAGTTTCCCATTTCACTTCTTCCCATGAGCTCAAGGGGTATCAGGATGTACTAATCCTGACTGTGATCTATTCAGGCATTCCAATAATTAGCACCTTTGGAAGGGTCAATTTAAAAAGATGACAAAAGAAGCAAAATAAATTCCCCTACTCAGTAAACTTGTGAAAACTTAAATTCAAGAAGTGAAGTACTCTATTTTGAGAAACCATTATTAAGATAGGAAAAGGAGGAGAAAAGGAGCTGGGTTTGACTGAGAAGTGCCTTCAACGTTTCGCATTTGGCAGCAGCTCCTACCCTCACATTGTGGATCTCTGCTATTGATGATGCATTGAAGCATTCACTTGAAAGAGAACACAGAATCCCACAAAACATGATTGATGGTGTAATGCAAGTTGTGTTTAGAGAGCTGTACCCATGTTTATACATTGGTTACTTGGAAACCATGTGCCAATGGCTATTTTTTAATATACATGTTCAACCTCACAGAAACATTTCCACCACATGAAAGATCGCGTACAGCATTTCACTGTGGCTTCTGGTTCCACTCTAATGATGTCAAAGTCATATATTTACATTTACTGAAGAGTTTGCTTGTTCCAAGAGCACTACAGAAATGCGTCACAGGATGCTGTTTTGACGCCACTGCAGAGTCCCTTTAGAGCTACGATTCTGTTGGGGGTTTTCTTATCTTTCTAGTTGTACAAAGAGTGAACTGAATGATGCATTTTGCTGGTCACTACCAGGGAGCTAAACAAGGCAACTAAAGCATTTAAAGGTTCATTAAGTTACAGTGACACATGCAGGAAGAATGCACACGGTGAGGCTGCAACACTGGACTATAAAACAACTCAGTCTAGTGCAGATCCTGACTCCTTCCAAAGAGTTTTACAATGGCCACAAACCACCTCGAAAAGTTTCCTGGTTTCCTACAGAATTTATTTCTGGGTTTGGACCCAGATACACAAAGTTGAGATGCAAAGATGGGTTAAAAACAATACAAAATTAATAACAATACCAAAGGAATAAGTCTCTAGGTGTACTAATACTGATTATTATACTAACTACAAACCCCCCACAATTTCCACCCTGGGCAGAAGCTTAGAGCAACTTGAGTTCTGTCAGACAGGTAATGGATGTGAATCTCCAAACAAATGTCTCTACCAGGAGCTCCTCTTGGCTTTCAGGTAACCTGGTCTGGGAGTTATAGCTTACAGCATTTCCTGCCACACGCAAGGGGCAGCACTTAGGGAGTGTCATGTATAAACAGAGATGCTTTTCAAACAAATTAGTGATAAAAAATCTACAATTCCATTCATTTTTCTTTAAAATCAGGAATTCTGATTTTTCTTAGAATAAATGCAAAAGCAAATTAAAATTTATTCTGCCCCATAGTCATTTCTAACTACTTTCCCCATCCATGTTCTCTGAAAAAAATGGTCCCCGGAACTCTTACAGATACTTTTGCAAACTTTATACTTACTTAACAAAGACTTTAGGAGAAAATCCTAATAGCAAAATTGTTCCAAGCAGTCTTATCCTAGGAAAGGAGCTGGTATAGGTAGTGATGGAGAAATCTCATGATATCTAATTATGTACATACATTTGCTCTGGTGTTTTCAGACTCCTTTGGATTACTAACACTGACTCTATCTTTCTTCTGACCAAACTGAGATGAAGAATTAATAAATGAGAATATTGCATCAAACTGCAGGTTGCATTTTTGGACAGTAGTTTAATTAGGAATTTCATCAAAAACCACCCAGAACAGTAAAATAGTGGGAAATAAAGATCTCATTAAAAAAATGACAATAAGTTTCACCCTACTAGTTTCCCATCCATTGGCCATTGTAGTCCAGGCTATATATAAATTTAAAAAATATATATG
>NW_008661246.1:0-22981 GCF_000695815.1 Acanthisitta chloris
CTGTGGCCCCATCATAGGAGGCCACCAAATTCATCAGGCATGATGAATCATTTCACCAAGTGGTAAGAGCCAACAAGGGGAAATGCTATGCTGGACCTTGTTCTCACCAACAAGGAGGATCTTGTGGGGAATGTGTAGTCTGCTTGACCTGGCTTATGAGACAATTGAAAATGCAAAGAGTGAGCCCCTACCCCAGATGTACAAACAGGAATCTGAACCAGTCATCAGGGGTAAGAGTTGTTCACCTCCAAGGCTATAGAAACATCACCTCTGTTACTGTTCTATCACAGATAAGAGACTGGATGTACCACAGGTGGAAACAGCTGCTCTATTTGATTTTAATTCACCTTTCGGTTTTTTCTGTTGTGCAGATTGTTCAGGAAGTGCTGGATAAAGGCAGAAAATGTCACACATGCATCATGACAGTTTGTTGCCTCTCCACCATCCAAAATGCTGACAAGATTGCTGTGGTCCAGCATGGCAAGATCATATAAAGCAGGAGCTCCAGGCTGAAAAAGGCATCTCCTATTCTCTGGTCAGTGTTCAAAGTGGGACATGCAATGTGTGAGAGAGCAGTACCTGCTGCTAAAGTGCAGCTGCACAGCTGGTCCACTCTTTTGCATGAGACTATTAAGGATGTTTCACTACATGTGGTTTTGGTACAATTCCATAACTAGTTTCCTTAAACCTCATAACTAATAAATAAATGAGGTACATTTGCTTTAAGAACCCAACCTTCTTCTTCCATCAGCACAAAAGTTCATAGTTTTTCAAATAAAAGATTACACAGCAGCCATGAGAAAGCCCCACTGACTTGTCTAACTGGAGAGCAAAGGACTCTGAGTGGAGAGCTCCTTGTGTCCTCCAGGCACCAAGAAGATCAGCTCTGCAGCACACAGCATAGGTGCTCACAGAGAAGGGCACAGAGAAAGGCAGAGGGTTTGAGAGCAGAGGAACTGGAGACAAAATGCTTTAGTCAACAAGGAAATTAATACCACATTCATGGATTCCTGCATCCACAGCACACAAGAAGTAGCTCTGACAGCTCACAGAATTTAAACTTGTTCTCTCTGCATATATGTCTGTCTTAAGTTTCTCTAGGCAAGACTCAGTGTCTCAGCAGAACAGGAAATTCTGCTTACGCTGGTGACTGAATGCCATTTTTTTAATTATACATTTTATGAAATAGTTTTCCTTTTTCTGTATTTTTCGCAGGATTTCTGTGTTCCCAGAAGAGGCAGGAGTGGAAAATAAATGCATACAAATGCAAAATTACACTCATCATATTTCAGGCCGTTTTGAATGAATGTTCAAAGCAAACTGTTCTTGTCACAGTCACAAACAGGTTTACTAACCCAATTGAGGGGTGAAAGGTCATAACTGTCAGACAACTTATTAAATAAAGAATAAAAATCATCAGGCATAGTTTAATCCAAAATCCTAATCTACCTCACAGAAATCACAGCATCATAACAAGACGTTTCACTAACCACCAGAATTCAGAAAGTCATTTACTTCCAAGAAAGAAGGTGGATTATTACAAGCACTCCAGAACAGGAATAGATTCTTTTTCTGTTTTGGAACACCTCAAATAAACCATTAAGCAATGCGGGGTTGTCAGATGTAACTGAGACAGGATATACAAGTAGTCCAGTAAAGGCAGGGAAGACAGAGGCTGAAATGAGGAAATATGTTTTGGGGCAACAAGACACAGTGTAACACACCCTGGCCTGCAGAGAAGTGTCAGGCTTTGAGGAAGGAAATAAAAAGGGCAACTCTCTTCTTGCTACTGTGGACAAAAAATATGCACAGAACTCCCAAAGGGCAAAAAGACTGGGTCCATGTTAGCTGAGAAATAAGTTGTTTCTGTAAAACAAATAATAATCTTTGATCTCAAACTCTAAAAGGTAAAGAGAAAACAATGGATACTTTAGAATCTCTATTTCAAGTTCACTTGATCCCAAGATGATCTCTCTCACAAAGGTGCTACACATTAAACAGTCCACCCATAAATCAATTAATACAAAGTCAATTTTTAGAAGAATTTTATTTCTATGGCAGGAAAATACAAAGCTGCTCAAAGGAATCAAGTCTTAAAATCCTGAGAACCTTATCAAACTGTATTCAGTGCTTACTTTTATTGTGTGTTATTAGTGTAAAGCAGCAGATATTCACAGTTCACTAGGAAACTGAGAAATCTGAAAGTCATGCTGCTTTCTATCTTTATTATAGAGTGATCCTTTTTTAAAATACTTCAGATCATAGTGTTCTCATACTACAAACATAGTGGGGACATCCCCATTCACAGATCCAACGTTTATTTGGTATAATCCTGATTGCAAAAGTGAAAGGTAATTTATAAAATATCATATAGCCCTTCTGTTCCATAACCCACTATGAATAGGAAGCATAATGACCTAAGAGGACAGTGTGGTTACTCTTCAGTACACAGTTAAGTGCTCCACTGGCATAAACATCTGTAGACTACAAACTACTCTACATGTTACTACTAAGATCATAAATATGAGTCTCCCATCAATTCTCCACTCCAACATCCTGTCTCTCAGGTATGTTTGCATTGTTGAGGCATATTTTAATGTTGCATAGTTCTACACAGATAAGGTACTACTGCTTGCATTGCTGTTGCAAATGGCTACATTATTCTTAAACGGGTACTGTTACCACAGTAAATCCCATAAAAATAGATAGACTTCACATGGATCATTAAATGTCTTAACTTGAGTATAACAGTACTCTTGAGTAGCATTTCATTTTTAAGTACTACATATAGCTTGTGAGCTTGCAAAGCCTTTTATATCATTATCAAGCTTACAGCTGAGCTGTAACTGTTAATTGCAGCATGTCACGAAAACACTGGAACACAGTTCTACACAGCACTTCTGCATCAGTCTCTGGACATGACTTCCAAGAACAACAGGTAGTAACGATCCTGTCAATACAGAAAACAGTGAAGTTATCACTCTTAATTGTCATGGTCTAGGATAAAGTCATGCAAAGTGCCCTGAAATGTGAAATGACTATCACAAACATCCTGCCTCACCATTAGACAAGGACTCAGATCCCTAGTGCCTTCAGTAAGGCACAATAATGCTGACAGATCCCAAAAGGCTGTGAATATTTCTTCCTCTGCAACTAATTTAAGGTTTTCCGTAATTTTATCTTTATTATTTACCTAACAGAAGGTAAATCTTTATCTAGTTCCATTTATCTTAAGACAGCCATAGATTGAAGTATAACTGGTTTATATTCTCCAAGTGATTCGAATGTGTACACAATCCACACTTAGCTCTAGGAAGAAGTCATTCAAATCACACCTAAATCGTAAGCCAGCAAGTTATCTAAACACATTCTAATCAAAGTAGTTTTAGATTTGATAAAGAAACAATCATTTTTGTCCATGAGACCAATAAGCCCAAATTGGATCTTTTCAAACTGTATTATTTTAGGAGAATGTTTTAGGCCCTCCTTGTTACTCCGGTCTGGTTAGAGTTGAGATGTGTGTGTTGCTGCCAAAAACGATGGGCACTGTGCTCTCCTGTACTCTTGTCTGCTCTAGCTCAGTCAATTGCTATTTTTTCAAAAACCCCTCTGCATGTTACAAATGATCTCTAAAATAAAAGCCTATTTCAAAGTCAGCTAACTTCTTTTGTTACTCCCTTCTTTCACCTTCCCCATTCTTTACTTTCTGCTTATTGCCAGTATCATGGTGCCCACTTCACCTCCAGTATTCACCTCCAGAACACCAATGCCTCTGTTCTTATGCACCTCACTTCTCGAACTCTTCTGACGTTCACCCATCTTTCTTCTGTCTTTTCCTTTCCTAATCCTAGCTGTTAGCTGCCTTTCCCTCTGTGATAAATGCAGACCCATGCCCAAAATGAAATTGTATCCTTACCTGTCATCTCTGATTGAATAAAAAAAGCTATAGCCATGTTGTACCATAGGGACTGCAGATCCACTAAACCTAGTGTAGCCAGTCAGACTAGTTGAAAGAATAAAATTCCCACCTCCTCCGCTGGAAAAACACACAAAGAACAGCAGCAGTTTTAAACACAATTTAAAACAAAGTGAGCCCTAGAGGTAAAGAAATCAGCATGCATAAGACCTTGGTATCAAGGGACACAGCCCTCCACAGGACAAGAAAACGAGTTACCTAGCTGTGAAGGCTTTGTCCCCATAAAGTTCTGGCACTGGCAGTCCTTGCTCCTGTGCTATGAGCAGGAGACCCAGAAGATGACGATCAAAGCCTGTCAAATAAATGCAAATACTGAATCATTAACCACAACATTTCCTGTTTTTCTTCTTCTTCTGGTCTGGATAGGTGGGAGCTCAAATAGCAGTGGAAGGACATAAACGACAGTCTACTAAAAACAAGATTCATATTGTAGCATACAGAAATATTTCCCACATATTTGAGCTAAGAGGCCTTCATCAATCACTTTCAACTTGCAGCACTGAGCTTAAATGCAAACAACCTAAGTCACAGAAACCCAGCACAGTTCCTGTGTACAACAAAAAACCAAGAGAACTCCCACTTCAGCCAAGGAAGAAGAGTTCCACACAGTGAAAGGGACCCACTGGCAATTATGTGAACAAGGTGAAAAGGCTTTCAGGGTCACAACTGCCATGATAACACACTAAGTAGGAAGGAGAGAGAAGAAAGTTCATCAGGTGATTATTTCCCAGCTACTCTTTCTTATTCATAGAATAGTGTACAGTGCTAACACAGGTGGTTAGAATTTCACCCAAATCTCTCCTCTGCCTTAAAAGATCACATTTCTTACTCTCCAGCCAAGCATATATTTGACTGGAAGGCGTTCCAAAATAAGATTAAGCTGGACAAAAAACTGAATTAATATTCAAAGTGAACATATCTTTGGGGTACAACAAAGGGTGCAAGGACTGGGTTCTAGTTCTCCTCTTCAAAATTAAAGTATAAAATATTAAGGAGCAGTTTTTACTCAGGTTAAAAACAAGGAGACAATGTATTAGCATACAGTGATTTTTCCCTTTTTGTCCACAAGAAAAAAACAGAACAAGATTTTTGATCTCGGAGTACCTTTTCCATTCTCACATTCTTTCCTCATTTTATTGTGCTTTGCAAATGCCTTATGCATCAGCTGTAGTCGTTGATAATTCTGTGTAAAGCAGGGGGAGACAGGATAGATTAAAATAAAAAGACAATCCAAATGAGTAGCACATCAGGAATCACAGATCAGCAAGCTTTTCCATTTCATAGTTCCTAGCAATCTTAGAAGAAAATTGAAGAACTTAAAAGGTACATTAGAACCTCTCTCTCAAACTCTTTTTCCCAGATGCAAATTCCTTTTTGAAGAAAACTTTCTCTTTTGTTTCCTGCATCTGTTCTGTTAGACAGATCTCTTTTGTACTGAAAGACATTCTAAATGTCATGCTCTTTCCCAAACATGGTGAAACAATGAAAAATAACCACTGTGAACTAGAGTAATCAAACTCAAAAAACTTTCTACAATACCATTTATTCAGAAGGACACAAGTTTTTACCAGGTGTAGGTGCACTTAATGACCATCATGCCCTGAATTGCACTTTCCATGACCCAAAAAGAAAATAAATTAAAAAAAAAAACCAAACACAAAAACTGAAAAAAAAAGCAAAAAAGACCCTAATTAGAAACACATAGATGCCAACTACATTCCCTAACTGCCAGTTCTACCCAACGTTATAGCTTTTTCAATTTTATATTGAAACTTACACATTAGAATCAGAGAGAAGAGAATACAAATAACATGTTTTTAGTGAAGGAGGCATCCAGAAACAGCTCTAAACCTCCAAGATTTTAGATCTTCCTCTTTCACAACTTAAGAAGCATCCTTGGCCTTTTTATTCGTCACACTAGAGGCTGCAGCAGAGAATGGAAAACAAGGGCAACAGCCACTCCATTTGGATAAAAATCAAGCTACTAAGCTCACAAGGGACAAAAGAAAATTTGAGACAAAAGGATTTTTTCCGAAGTATCTAACTTTATGTACTTTCTAGTACCTAAAAGCCAGACATTTAAGCATGTTAATTTCAATACATTCAAACCGATATTTTTAAGCCATATAAATTCAGCATTAGAAAAAAAAGCAAGAGGGAGGTATCTGGAGATGCTATTTAACAATATAAAGAGAAAAAGGCTACAGCTAAGTGTTGGAAGTAACAAACCTCTCTATTACCCACAGAAACCTGATAATTGGTTAGAAGGTAACTGAAGTGCAAGGAAATAATAGGAATCCATATTTACAACAGGAAAGCAGACTTGGATAATGGCCAGAAAACTGAGTTTTAAAGCTGCAGCACATGTGAAAAGAAGCCAGATAAGACCAGGAAAACAAGCTCTTGAAGGCTGGAATTACCAATCACACATACTTTCTGATAGCCATAGTCCTGTCTGGTTTTCAGATGCATTAATAACATAAAACCTTTGAATTTTCTAAAGAAACATAAGCCCTTTGTGTCAAAACTCTTCTCCTTGCTTCATTTCTCTGAGAAATGTGCACTGAGGACAACAAAGAGCTTTAGTACAACTCTTTCTTGGCAAGAAAGGCATGACATGCTTTTGCCAGCCAAGCACCAGAGGGTAGTTGCTGGGAAAAGAAAAGGTTACTGGTTCAGCTATCCAGAGACAAACTCTGGAATATATCCCTGCTGCCACTAGGACAAAAATGGATTTCTATCTTGCTCTCAGTTGCAACATTTCCTGATTTCACTTGAATATTAGACCAACAGAACCACTCCAAAGCAGAATACTTTCGTTTCAAACCAGTAATTTTTAAAAGTGTGAAAAAAACCCAGTGTGAATGTAACTCAAGACAGTTACATTCTTGAAACCAAAAGGTAAATAGGGTGGAAAACTAAACAAGCCCACACATAACAACACACCTCATTCATGATGACCAGAACCAGAGTTTGAGCAACCCACGATTTGAAATCTGTCTCACTGGAAAGATGCCAACTCCCATCAATGAGACAAAAGAAAAACGAGTTTTAAACAATACAAATGACACGCCTTCTAAATACACGATGATTAAAGCAGGATTTCAGTATTTACACTGTCAGAAGGATCCAGCATGGACTTGCACCATTCCACTGCTTCCACAGTACACGGTCTTATGGTCTCTGTGCGGCCATGATAGAAACGCCTGGTCATGGCAGTTTCGTAACAGCAGCCAGGACTAAGAACAAAAATTAGGGAAGAGTATCTCATTAACTCAACAAAACTATTTGCTCTCTCAAGGAATAAAAGTGTCCTGCCAAGGATCTTGCTCAGTTACAAGTACCAGTAACCCAATAATTTTCTTTAAGTTATGTGTCTGAAAAAGAGTCACAAAAGCAACTCTACAGGCTTTTATGAGACACAAGACTGAAAAAAATTGCCAGTGCTATAATCGTACCTTTAAAAATTGTGTTGTCACAGCTATTTTCTGCAGACTACAGATCTACCAGCCTCTACTAGAAATAAGCTGAAATTATGCAAGCTCCAGTTTCACTATGTATTTCCATTAAAGAAACCACATATAGTGTCCAAACTCTCAAAAATGAGAGAGACACATTTGAAATAGCAATGTGTCCCAATGCATTTAGAGGGAAAAGGCTCAAAACCTTCTCTGCTGCATACTGACAGTCATCCAGCTTTTACCTGAAGCACCTGCAGCTCTATGAGAGTCTATCATCTAATATAGAACTTACATGAAACATACTTGTGTGTTTGGAACAGACCAAACAGGCTATTTTAGTCAAACAATTAATTTATCCTAATGTTCAGCAAACTAAGATCTACCAGCCTTTGTTATGATGAGACACACACCACCAGTGACCAAGCACCATGTTCCTATGATGAAATCCTCTTCCTTCTGAGGCAAGCAATACTCAGCAGGTCAGTAATGACTTATACAAGCCATAATGAGCGCTAGTTAGCAAACAGAAACTTAGGAACACAAATACCTGAAAGACTGACACCTTTTATCAGTAATACAAAATAAAATTACACATCCAAAAATGCAGAGGTGGGCATTTGGAGGGTCACTATCTGTGTGTCTATTATTCTGCCCGAACCTTCACATCTGATGCTGCCAAAGAAAATGAGACACTGAGGTCTGTGAGGCCTTTTACAGGCTTGGAAGACTAGCCATTGTACATTTGGTGTTTGCCCAAGTATTTCTTTTGTACAGCCCAAATTCACACTTTCATGGACTGTGTTCTGTTGTTCATTCCACAATGTGCACACACATTGTCCCCATGGGCACAAAGACACAATTCTTCTGAAGCAAGTAAGGCCCTAGGCAATTATTACTTTAAAACCCCCTTAGTTCTTCATTCTTACACCACCACAGCAAATTACACACTAACAGTGCAAAGCCACTGTACCCCTTTACTCGAGAAACTAGTTTTTTATTCCTAATGATATGTTCTTACCGTCCATGACATTTGTAATAAGCAAGCTGAAGGGCAAGCTGCACAAACGTATCAGGATGAAGTTTCTTCTTTCTAATCAATGCTTTGCCAAAAGATGTGAAGGCATAAGACACTAGCTGCAAGTCAGATACCTGTCATACCAAAGGAGGAGAAAGAACACAGTAGTCAAGAAATATCACAATTTGGACCACTTCAAATAAAACACACTCAACACAAACCAACGATATAATACATTTAACCAAGGTGTTCAGCCCCCTCATTCATCAACTTATCAATAATAACATATTCACGCCTGTTCTCCAGCATGGAGAAAGACAACTAAAAACATGTAAACAGAATTTTTAAAAAAATATCGTCAGTAACAACTAAAAGAAGCAGCAAGAAATTCCACCTTCTTGTAATAGAATTCTTTAGTACGTTCAATTTCATCTATAATTTTCTGATCCACTGTGAACACCAGTTCCTCTGGCCATGGAATATCCCTCACATTATCTGATCCCTGGGAAGATGCAGACAGAAAGAAAGAAGTGAAAACAGACAATGTTATCCATAAAAAAAATTTGTTATCCATAAGAAAAGAAAAGATATTTACAAAGGATAGATACCTTCCATTTTCCCTCACTTTCAATAATCTTCTTCTCGGCATAAGATAACATGGTAATTAAAGCCATGGCATCAAAAGGAGAATGCTAGAATCAGATAAGAAAAGAGAGCACATTATATGTATAACTGCAAGAAGACCAAACCGCATTTTTCCCTACCCCACTCTAAAAAAAAACTAGTTCTGCAATATATATAGAACTACTCTATGTCCACCCACTGTTTTGAGCATTCTGCAGCTGGACAGGGAGGCAGAATGTACTACTGCTGTGGAAAGTCAGATTTTAGACAAGATGCAAGCCCTTCTGACTATATAATGAGGAGTTAAAAACCCCATGAGTTTAAAAGCCACAGCTGTTCAAATAGCTACATCATACAAAGGGTTAATTTTAAGTCTTTTTGTGCACTGCATTTTTTTCTTTGCAACTGTCCATCATTAAATACTTTTAGAAATCAGATTTTAATTTCAGATCTCGTGTTATTAATTCAAGTATGGTATATCATCAAACACTGAGGAAGCAGACTGCTTTTGGAAACTTGCCACACAAGGTGCCTGGTAAACAAGGCTACAGTAAAGAGGAACACACTAAGCATTTAAAATAATACTTGGAAAGGGGAAATTCAGTAAATAAATATTTGAAAGGTTTACAAGATGGAAAAAAAAAATTCAACTTACATCACAGAAGGCACTACAGGTTCCATTGGAAAAGAATATGCTATTGTAGGATTTATCTCCCCAGCGTGCAGTCGGGTCACCTGCCAGCCCCAGCCTTGTAAGCTAAAGCAAAATTACACACTGTGAGTTCTAAAAAACACTGAGTACACTGCAACCTCTGTCAGCTAAACCTAGTATACATTAAGATGTTGAGACTTCCCTGAGAGATAAGACATTTTCATCCAGTTCAAGATGAAGCGCGATTATAAGCACAAGTTTTTAATTTAAAATGTGATACAAAGTTGATGACTGTGTTTTTGAAGACCCTGAAGGATAGAGGGCTAAAGGTTATGAAGGCAGATTTCAGACATTTCCACTTCCAATGTCCTAACAATTCAAGCTATTTAAGTTTTCCTATGGATCAAAAGAGAATCATTATTTGCATATTTATCTGCTTCATTTTCTGTTATGAGAGAGCAAGAAATGCTACTTTTAGATATATACAGGGGAAATTTTTATCAGATATGAATTATCAAA
Organism: Acanthisitta chloris; assembly: GCF_000695815.1. NCBI lineage: Eukaryota > Metazoa > Chordata > Aves > Passeriformes > Acanthisittidae > Acanthisitta > Acanthisitta chloris. Next base: position 10,248 of record NW_008661246.1, read on the forward strand.
AATCCTTAGCTACCTCTGTGTAGTCCTCAGGAGTTGCATGGGGACTAGAATCATCAAGGCAGACCACGAACAAACTTCTCTGAATTTTTTCCAGAAGAGTTAAGTTCTTTGGATCAAGATCAATCAAATATTCCCGTAACTAGAAGGCATAAAATGACAAAGCTAAGTCAAATAATATGTTTCCAGAGAGCACAATGCTTTTCTCAGGAAACAACTGTTTAAGTATTCCTACCTCTGCCCATTTTGTCCTTTCATTGCTTGTTAGTGCTGCCAGTCCTGGTCCATCTGGCTCACTATGGCATCTTTTCTGTATATAAGTAAGTTGCCTTTAAGAAGATTTCAAAAAATGAAGTTAAAAAAGAACAGATAGAGAAAAGATAAAAGTCACCTTTTTTCTCTGTTTTATTGTGAAGCTGGAATTTTAGTTCCAGATTCACAGGCCAATGTGAATTTTCAGGAAGGACAAATCAGCTCCCTCAGACTCTCAGGACAATCTAAGACCTGCTCTGTTTTCAGACAGTAATGGTTAATTCAAACTGCAGCTACAGGCCCAGTACAAACTCACATGTAAACAATCATGGTCCTACTTAATTTCAAACCAGATCCAAGACTTCAACAGTGCAGGTCAGACTTTCTGGAGCAGCAGATAAATGCAATACTGCAGCTTTTATAGCAACTAATCAGATACAGGACAAAACTTCCACTCAAGATAAACCCTGAAAATTAAAGCAGAACACTGGCTACAGTACATCCTAAATGCAGAGTCTGAACTACACAGGAGTAATTCTCTTCCTACCTTTTCATTGCATTTTCCTTTAGAAGAGCTATTAACAGAGAGATAATTTTTAGTTTGCAAATTCAGTTTTTCACATTCTGTTCTAGGTGTTAAAGAAGCTCCACAAATTACAGCCACTCAGTGTGTCCTGTTCTTTGTTCTGGCACTCTTGCCCATTAAACTTCACTACTGATCTTTCGTTATACAGTTGCCAAAAATATAAAAGACACTTATAATAAGGTTATGAAAATAAAAAAAAGGCAAACAGAAAACTTCAACAGACCAAACTCAACCTGCCCTTCCTATACAGAGTAACTTTAAGGGATTTTGTCTGCACTCCAGGTGTTCATTTCATTGTTACTTTATTAACAGGTACAACTACTAAAATCAGTAGTATATTATGTACAAAATTATGTAAAAATACATACATTAAAATATGAAGTATTTAAAGTACCAGACTTCTTTTTAAAGTGATTTTTAGCTTCTCTAACCATTTTTTGTCTTGCCTGACAAATCTGGCCACCCACTTTTTGCCAGTTTTAATTACGAGTCTTCCCTTGTGCTCCACAAGCAGCACTGTTGACAAATGCAGTAACTTACCCCCAGATGAAACTAACAAGGCTTCTTTAGTAAGAAGATGCATGTAGATCCCAAATCTATCACACGAGACTTATGCTGAAACTACTTCTGCATGTGACATTAGAGTTTGACCAATAGCATAGGAAACCTTGTGGCCACAACTGTGCTGACAATTTTAAAGCCAGCACCTCAGCACAGTGCTAGGAGATAGCATACAGCATGGAAAAGCTTTAAACACTGCCAGTTACACTAGTGCTGCAATTTAGTATTTAAAGAGCCAAAATCTTCCTCTTTGTTTCCCTGCAGCAGCTCAGGAGCATCAAAAGAGCCACAAACACGGCTGGTTGCCACAGGTCTGGTGCAAAGACAAGAAATGCTAGTGAAATGCTGCTGTACTGCTCTGTAACTAGCAGGAAGTCAATTGTGTGTGCTGTGGGTATGGACTCTGCTACACTCACCAAGAGAAATTCCAGCCCCTCTATTCTTGAGGAAATCGACCACAAGTGCATTAGACTTGAATCAATATGACAGTGGGGCTTCATCTTTGACAATGATTAAGTAGAAATGAGACAATTATCAATGTGCATTTTTCCTGATAGGAACAATGTTATTTATTTACAATCCTAACAATTCCATGTAATGACTTCTTATATAAATGATATTTCCTACTAAAGTCTCTTCATTCAGCCCTTCTGTGTCATGTTCTGTGGGTGTATTACAACAGCACATGACCATCAGGCTTTACAGAAAGAAGTTGCCATTCACTAAAAAAGAATTTACTCAAATCTGAACCTTCAGCTAGAGGAGAAGCTGTAGCCTCTCTCACACCTATTCTTTGGGGTGAAGGGAGTAGAAAAAAGAAAGCCTCTTCAGTATGCAGCTTAAATAGGACAGCTCATTTAGAACAAGTTAGTTTGAGAACCTGAAAATCTCTGGAGGAGTCACCATACTGCCCTCGTGCATAGCATCAAATGCAAACACTCGACCTCGACACAGGACTATTAAGTGAGATGGGCATTCACCTTCATTCTCTGAAATGAAAAATAAAAGTAAGTGAAAATATGGCCTTGGGGATAAAGTGAGTGACAGATACAGGAAAAACTCAGCAAATCCTACAGACCCTTTTTTTTTGTCCAAAATGTGGCAGAACTTATACAGTTAAAAACAGGTAAGATTTTAAAAACAGATAACTTTTCAAGTCCAATTGCATTATCTCACTGCAAATTTGAAGATATTTTAAAAACCAAGAGAAGTCATAACTTGCATTGCTATAAACTACTAAAAGTCATTGTCATTACCTAGTAGCAAAGGTCACTTATTTGTGTATCCTGTAGGCAGAAAGACTCTCTGGTGAAATGAGTGTTCCTTGCTGAAAGTTGACCTAACAACATTTGTCTTGCAGGAGATAGTTTGTTGAGCAAATCTGCTGGTAAGACACTCAGCAAACAACAGAGTCCTTCAGTTGTCAGAGTGTTTATGCAACCAGCTTCAGTTATGGAGCTTGTGATGCACCACCATGTCAATCGTACCTGACTAGCACATGCACTTCTGTAAAAAGGGAGCACTGACACACCAATTTGGCCACTATACAGAAATTCAACTGGTACTAGCCCACACCAGGACAGGCATATTGGCACAGCACTGCTCTACTGAATCCATCTATCCGGAAATTAGACTAAAGTTGGAAAACACTCTCCTGGGTTTTAGTATGGTCTTTGACTCTAAGCTGAAATTAGGTGCCCTACTCTGAAATCTGAATATTGCTTCAAGTGTTTAGACCATGTCAGTTCCCTCTATAGTCAAAGGAGAAAAACAGATCCCTCTCCAGGTGACAATTCCTTCTTATACACCTGCATATTTTAATGGCCCAAATCCTTCTCTAGAGGTATTCTCCATGAATCACAGAGAAACAAGACGCCTAAGTGAACTAAATATTTCACAGAGGCAGACAATCTACATGGAAATGCATCTCACTTGCTGTGTATGACATGAAAAATCATATAAGCAAGACTGGTTTAATAAAGTCCTTATAATATTTTAAGGGAGAAAAGGGACATGAATGACATAAATTGCCTCTCCATAGGGTAACTGCTTTGTTTATTAAGTGTGATCATAACGGAACATCAACTTCCAACCATTTGAATGTTTCTTCTATGTTTTGGTATTTAAACTGACTCTTCAATGGTAATGCTAAGATGAGAACCCTTGAAACCTGCCTTCAACTTTGCATTTTCTGATTCTATCACATGGAACAGAGATTTCCTCGCATATTTTCTATGGAACAAGCAATACCTCCTTCTTCTTGAATTCCTGAGTCTTACTGAAATTCACATGATTACCTAAAGCAACACTGTTGAACAATGCTGGAGGCATCCGAAGGTGTGTGGGAGGCCTGTTACAATTTCAGTTAGCTGATTACTAATGCTACGGTATTTGTTAGCCAAGACTGAATAAGAACATCACACTTTTACTCTAGCTCTTGATCCTATACCCTAGAAAACTGTTGGGAGTTTAAGAGAGTGCCATCAAGGAGCACTATGGAGTACTTTCAAGACTGGTACCAGAAGCAGCTGACCAAGCCAAGAAACAGCACAATGATAGAAAGTAAGAATTACTCCAACAGAATGTACAGGAATACACTTGAGAAATGCATCCTGTGAAAAAAGATTCAATGGTTACAATGTTGAAATTCTATCCATATAATACAGGGAATCCACACACATGTATAACACATGGAATTTGTCTGTTATCAATTCTTAATGCTGGCACACTTTTTATATGCATCAGGCTGGTAACATGCAATTTGAAGCGGAGCTTTCTTTTAATCATATCTAGTAAGAACTAGGTATTGGACCAAAAAGGGCATTTGTAGAGGAGATATCTTCTTTGCTTCCTTATATAAGCACTCAACAACCAGTATCTGATTTAGTGGTTGAGGAAGCAAGTATTTTGTGATTAAAGCAACCACTCCATTAGCCCATTAATACAAAATCATTTGCTTATATTAACCCCCAGTTTTGTTTACCAGTTTTAAAATAACTGCCGATCGAGTCTCTGGTAACTCCAGGAATTCTGCAAGTGCAGAAGAGCATTCGAAATTGGTTCATGTCCAGAACACTATTCCCAGACCTCTCTATAGCCACCTTCTCTCTGTAGTAAACAAATACACCAAAATTAAACAAAAGAAGCAATAATGATGGAAGAAAATCAAGGGAAGACAAACCTGTCTTTTACTGCAAAGAATGCATGCCAATAAACACAAACATACTTTTGCAACTAAAGGATACATGGATCATTAATATTTAGGATCAAATACTTTTTCTTAAAGCCTTACGCTCGTAACAGATCCCAGTACTTCAGGGTGTGCCATATATTCACACATGCTCTTTCTATCTGAGTGCCCTCTTTGGGTGGCCAGCAGTGCTCAATATATGGACCAGGGCCTCCCATATTACAGTGTATCTGCGTTGAGTTGCGAAGATCAAGATAAGCCACGTTCAGCCACCAGTCCTCCAGCTGAAAAGAAAAATGTTTAGCATCAGAACTAAGTAATTTTTAGTCATTAATTCTTTAATAATCACCTGACTGTTCAACTGTCTGCTCTTTTCACTTTTTTTTTTTTTAAATACTTTGAATAGTAGTCCCTGGATAACACAAGGCAGGACAGTGGGTCTAGTAATGACAGTTAGGTTGGACTCGATGATCCTTGAGGTCTCTTCCAACCTGGTTGGTTCTATGATTCTGTGATAGCTACCTGCTGAAGGCAGCAACACATCTAGCTCTTCTATTTTCAAGCTTGAAATAAAATTCAATATTGCTTAAGAATATTAAACTGTAAGTTATGATGAACAATTCTTCCCTGGTATTCATCATCTTAAACTCTTGCAGATATCAGCTGCGGCCACTGCGAATATCAGACAGATTACTCCATGAAGAATGGAAGGAAAGTAGACTGGTGTTGAGAAGGGATCTGAGATGGACAGTTCATAACGTATTTTCTCCACCATCATCTGAAAATCCCCACTCTGGAGTGTGTCATGTTAAGATTTACAAAGCCCTCATGAATTCCACTTGGTAATGACATTCCTTGTATCCCTTTCTCTGTTGGAAGACCATTTTAAATGCTACCACACAGCTTCCTTCTGGGAAGAAAGAAAGACCAAACTCTAAATTCTGAGTTTGGTTTTGTTGGGTATTTTTCCCCCAGGGTGGAAACAGTAGGGACAGAAGTCACCGAAGCAGAGACTGACAGATAAAGCACTCAAAAGGTGGTAGGTAACTTTCAACTTCAGTCAGTTAGCCACTCAGCTTTAAAAAAACCAAATCACACATATATAAGTGAATGCTTTCATATCCATAGGCCAAGTGGCAGATACAAGGAAGATTCTAAGATTTGAAAAAGTGAAATGACTCTCTGAATCATATCCTGGATAACCAGCCTTCCATAAGCTGAATTAAGATTTCTTACACTGAATTATGATTTCTTACATATCTAAATACATACCCAGTTCCTTCTCATTTTAGCTCTTTCCAGTAATTTCTGATGCAACTCTTAAAAATTTTTTAACTATATCCTCAGTTCTTTGATATTCCTCTTGGTTTAGAAATGGCTTCACTGTTAAAAACAAAAAAAAGAAAAAAAAAGGAAAAAAGAGGTTATTCTAAAGACAATTGTATACTGAGATTTATTGCAAGATTCAGATATTCACAGGCAATGGAGTGTATGTAAATTTATTTTTCTAAAACAAGTATTTGAAAGGGAAACACCTTTTAAAAATCTGTAAAAAAATCAGTGTGTTCTACTAAAACATACATACACACTTTTAAATAAATACAGCAGCTAGCAGATAAAAGTAACTGCTGAAAACCTGAAATACTTAAGAGATAACTAAATCAAATATCTTTACGACTGTAGCTGGAAATACTATGGAGTTCTGCAACTCCATCAGCTGTCACAGAACTCACCAAGTAATTAAATGTACAGGAACTTTGCAAATTAGCACATTGAGCCATATGTGTCTGCCACTCTACTGCACCAGCTATAAGCTACTTGTCTATTTTCAAGCCTATTCATGGTCTACAAGCAACTTGCCCATCAATTCTCATTCACTGTCCATGTTACACACACCTATGAACAATACCAAAGGCAGTTACTGCTACTCAGTTTTCCTGTTTTTCTATAATTTTGGATTTCTCTCGGATCATGTCGCATATAGGCCAAAGTTATCCACAAACCCCTGCAAAATGAGTCATTATTTTAATCAAAACTACACTTAAAGCCTTTTTACCATGAAATCTACTGTCAGTAACAGGCACTGCTGTTGTCAGTTTCCAAGCAGGCACATCTCATTGTTGGTGTATATTTTCTGTTAACTTCCTGCTTAGACTGTGAAGTCAGTGGCAAACAGAATGGAGGGGTGTGGGGTGTGTTTCTGGTGATGCAATGCCTACTCACTGAGGTCTGATTCATTTTTGAGGCTGTTAGACACTACTGTCAGTTAATTTCTTGTCTGCCTTGCTAGCAATAACCCTGTGACCTACTTACAGCTGTTAAGAACCAAGGAAGGATACTTGTTTAATTTTTAGTAGTAGTGTATGTGCATCATCTCTAATTTATCTTTTGCAAGTAACAACAGAGTTTCAGCTGTCTGAGGTCTCAAATATTTACCTATCCTTGTAGAGTTAAAATCTTACTTCCTCACAACTCTTTCTTGCTGCAATTATGACTGCTTGCCTGCAACCATTATTTTTCTCTTCTTCGAAGATCTAGAAATCATCTAGTCCTACACTTCATCTTAGCAGGGTCAGTTACAGCAAGTTGCTCAGGACTGTGCTGGGTTTTAAATAACTCCAAGGATGGAGACTCTACAACCTCCTTGGTAGTAACCTGTTCCACTGCTTGACCACTCTCGCAAAATGAATTTTCTTATGTTTGAAAGGAATTTCTTGTATTTCAATTTGTGCTCATCACCTCTTATTCTATCACTGGATATTACTACAATGTCTGGCTCCATCTTCTATACTCCTCCACAACAAGTAATTACACATATTGCAAAGATCTCCCCTAGATCAATTTCTTCACCTAGCTGAACAATCCCAGCTCTCAGTCTCTTCTCGTGTCAGATAATCCAAGCCCTTAATCACACTCATGGCCTCTTGCTGGGCTCACTTCAGTATGTCCGTGTCTTGCTTGTACTGGGGAGCTCAGAAATGGGCACAGCTGGCAATGCCCCTTCTAATGGAGCCTAGCTGCAAGGCTCGTGTTCCACTGCAGGTCCGCCAGGACCTCAGGGGCTTTTCTGCAAAGCTGCTTTCCAGATAGTCAGCCCCAGCTGATGTGCTGGTGTGGAAACTTACTCCCCTCTGGGTGCATGACTTAGCATTTCCCTGTGTTTGTTGAGCTTCATAAGGTTCCTGTCAAGCTGTTCCTCCAGCCTGTCAAGCTCTCTCTGATCGTAGTACAACCATCTGGTGTATCAGCCACTCCTTCCAGCTTTCTATCATTTCCAAACCCAGGGCTCACTCTGTCCCATCATGCAGGTCATTCATGACCATATTAAAAATTACTGGACCCCAGGATAGAAGACACACCACCACTGACTGGCCTATATATGGAGTATGTGTTTCTGTTCACAAACCTTTGAGCCCAGCAGCTGAGACAGTTTTTAGACCATCTGATTGTCCACTACCTAGCCCATATTTTATTAGTTCATCTATGAGAAATTTCTTTAAAAAGCTTTTGAAGTGCCAAAAGCCGTGCTAAAGTCAATATAAACAATTGCCCGCTGTTCTTCCTTCATCCAGCAAGACAGTCACCTCCTCATAAAAGGCTATCAAGTTGGTCAAGCAGAATTTCCTCTTCATAAACCCATGTTGCCTGTTTCCAGCCACCTTCTTGTCCTTCATAAGCTCACAAATGGTTTCCATGATTATTTGCCAGGGATTCCCAGGGATTAAGGTGAAGTTGATTGGCCTATAGTTCTCAAAATCTTCCTTCTTGTCCTATGCTGATCCTCTTCCACCAAGAGTAAGTCCACCTCACCCCTTTCCAAAATAATTCAACTTTTACCCTAATCATATAAAGCATTTCAGTATTTTGCATGACCTGTCCTAAGGTGAAAGATAAAAATCCATTTTCAGATACAACCTGGCCTCCTTATGCTACTCCACAACAGTATAATGCAATTCCTAGTGATATTCTTCAGACTCCATAGAACAAACACAGAGACTGCGGGAAGAATACTACCTACAAATGTGGTTTTAAACACAGGCTGACAACCTTAGGCAGCAAGGCAGAACATCCACCTTCCAGCATCATCATACAGTGTTTGTGTTCAAATTGCACCGGGACCTCCATGTTCCACTGCAACACCATCACAACTGGAAAGGTATCAGCATTCTCCTTACACCTCCACCTCAGATAACCAGATAAGAAATTCAGGAAGTGACTAATATATCTAGACCTCATCTAGATGCAGCTTTCAGATATGAAATTCAGGAAGTGACTAACATATCTAGACCTCATCTAGATGCAGCTTGAATTGCCACACCACCAGGTGTGAACAGAAAAAAAAAAAAGAAATAATAGCAACACAGCCATTCACCTATAGCGTTTAGCAGATCACAGTTTTCACCCTGAAGCTGAAAGCCTTCTGTCTAGCAGATCATAGTTTTCACCCTGAAGCTGAAAGCCTTCCCAGATTGAGGGTAGTCCAACACTTGAGTTTCACAGAAGGTGACCTTATTACCACACACTCTTGAAAGAGGGAGTGATTTATCCTCTATTATTCAAGTTACAAAGCCATTACAGAGCAATATGCACATAGAAAATGGAAAAAAAACCCAACAACACAAAATTACAAGGTTCTGTTCTCTATTCCTAGAATCATTTAGGCTGGAAAAGGCCTTTTAAATAATTTAGGCAAACTGTTAAAGGGGTGACTAAGAGGGCTAAGAGACTGGAACACATGATGAGATGAAGCTGAGAGCTGAGTTGTTCAGCTTACAAAGAGAAAGTAAAAGAAGACCTTGCTGCACTCTTCAACCCATGGAAAGGCATAGTGAAGATAAAGCATAGCTCCTCCCAGAGATACAGAGAAACAAGATGAGAGAAAATGAAATAAAGTTGGAATGCACAAAATTTCTGACAAAGAAAATGTGAAGTTTTCGAGGATTTTGTTGTTGTTTCTTGGTTTGATTTTTTGTTCCCCCTCCCACAGTTGTGAAGGTGATCGAACAGGTTACAAAGAACAGGTTACACTGGAAGAGAGGCTGTGCAATCTCCATCCTTACAGATAAACAAAACCCAGCTAAGCAAGGCCTAAGCAACAGGCTGTAGTTGAACCAGCTTTGAGCCAGAATCTAGTCTAAATGAACTCTTCCCAACCTACATGATTCTTTGAGTACAGGGCCTCTTTCCATTTAAAAAACTTGAATCAGATGTAGAAGCAGCACTACTAGGAAGAAGCAGAACTCAGTGTCTTTCTCACCAGAGTTCAGTGAAACTCCAGCCCACAGATCTTGTCTTACTTTCTGCATAGCAAATCAGCTCAGTCCATGAACAAGAAGTATCCCAGGAAAGACATCTTCAGTTGCATAGTTAAGGAACCCTCTGGAAAACTGGAACTTTGGGTTTTCATACTCTCCTGTTGATTCCAAGTTTTTGAATCTCAACCTCTCGGGTGAACTCGAAGGCCAAATAACATGGTATGGTCACCTTCTCTGCTCAAGGTTACTCATTAAAGAAGAGGCAGCTTAAATAAGGCACATTCTGAGACATACTTTGTCCAGCTTTTCCAGCTGACTGGCTTTAAACAGACCAATGCTTTAACAACAGGTGCCCTGACTAATGTTCTAAAATCATAGAATCATCAAGGCTGGAGGAGACCTCTAAGATCATCAAGTTCAACCATGAGCCTGTCACTCTGCTGAAACCCCTAAGCCACATCCTCCAGCACCAGATCCAGACACCTCTTAAACACTTCCAGGGATGGTGACTCCAACACCTCCCCGGGCAATCTATTCCAGTTCCTGACCACTCTAACTGTGAAAAACGTTTTCCTAACATCAAATCTGAATCTCTCCTGTCTCAGTTTATGACCATTTCCTCTAGCCCTCTCACTGCAGACACGGCAGAAGAGACCATCTCTCACCTCTCTACAACCCCCTTTCAGATACCTAATTCCCTCAGCCCTTCCTCATACAACGTAAGCCTTGCCCTTTGCTGGACTCGTGTCAGTGCCTCAATGTCTTTTTTAATTGAGGGGCCCAAAACTGAACACAGTACTCAAGGTATGGCCTCACCAATGCCGAGTGCAGGGGGGACAATCACTTCCGTAGTCCTGCTGGCCACACTATTTTTGATACCAGCCAAGATGGCACTGGCCTTCTTGGCCACCTGTTCACCAGCACTCCCAAGTTCCTTTCTCTGTCCCTTTTCTTATGTGCCTAGAATCCTCCTTTAACCAATGACAGTGTTTCTCAGGAATGATTCCTAGCCTCTATGAAGAGTCATTTGGAATTGTTCTTCAGAAGCACCTTCTTTCCATCACTCACTTTCACAGATTAAAAAAATGACAAGCTTTACCAATGAGAAGTAGAGCTAGTGCCTAGAACTGTGCACTGCATACCTCGGCTTTATGTGATTTGTACAAGGGGAGACTGTGGCAGACCAGCAAACACTGGACTAATCTTTCTTCAACTGCCAGTGAGACTGAAGGAGAACAACAGCAATGATCAAAAGTTACAGAATGATTTATGTATAAGAAACAGCAAGTAGCAACCAACTTCAGCATGAAAAGAAAAGAGGATGTGTGATAAGGTACGTATGAAAACCCAGATCAGAACCTGAAGACAAGAGCAAACAAATTCACTGCCAGATTTTCACTCCATCAGAGAGTTATTTATTAACCTGGAGAGCCAGTTGGGCTTACAAAACTAAACAGCAATTTTGTCATCACTATTCGGTACTATTGCAGCACAACTTTAGTTAGTCTGCACTGCAACAAAATGTATTTTTTTATACACACATACACATTTTTTTCTCTAAAACCACAATTTCTACATTCCGCATCAAAAAATGATGGTGTAAGAAACACCAAAGAAATGCCCCATCTCCACTACACTCAGAATAAATGGGAACTCTGAGTGAACTTACAGATTTCTATTTTGGGAAAGGGAAATTTTGGCATAGTATGTTACTGCTAAGAAGAGAACTCCAGGTCTTACTCTGTTAGCATTCCTGTAATGCATGTAAGGTGGTAAGACACAAAGCAGATGTTCCAGAAAAAGCTCAGTGTCTCAAGAGTTCTGAGAATTATTGAAGAAACCTAGGAAAGCAATCTCGAGATACTAGGTAACGTATCCTTGTCATTCCCAATATATCGAAGCCTGATTAAATAAAGAGCTAATCAGCTTTATAAACAAAACTAGATACATATACATTGACGTTGTTTTCAAAACTTTTCTCTTATGTGATCTTCTTTGGACTAGTCAACATTTCAAGGCAGAAACCACCCACATTAAATTATCAAAAAATGCTCACCACTGACTTTTCCTACTACTGTATAGTTAATAAACCTTCTAGCTCACAAATGAAAAGTTTGAAACAACTGATGTTGTTCAAAGATCCTGGGCAAGCACAGCCATAAACAAGCAGTTATACAAAACTAAATTTGTACATGGAGAAATATCTTTTACTAGACCAGCTGATACAGCTGAAAAAATATAATCCACCCTCAAACCAAAACATTAACCCTCCCACATGCCCAACTCCCTTGAAGAAAGTTAATTAGGGATAAAATAGAAATGTTTACTCAGGTTGCTCCACGCACTTTGTTGTTTTGAACCTGAAAAAGGCCTTTGGCACTGTAAGCTTGACTGTGTCCCATGCCCCACCACCACCAGCTGATACAAGCCATCCCTGCAATCACTTTGCAAACATCTTCAGATTAGCCTGGTTACAACAGCCCAGCCCACCCCACTATTCGAACATTAGGTCATTACCGGCATCGAGGTATTTACTTAAAGATTCGTCAAGAGGAGGTACTGGCAAGGGAGGCAGAGAGTCTTGGTACTGAAACGTGTGCTCCTCGGAGGATCCAAGCACTTGCTTTTCCATGATGCAGACCTGGACCACAGGGGAACACAGACAGTTCAGGAAGACGCATTTCCCAATAGTGTCCTCTCCCCCTCCCCTAGTCTTACAGTATTTACACGGCACAGGGCTCAGACGCGTTCCCAGCACAGCCAGCACCGCGGAGTCCTGGCTGCCGTGCACAACACGGGCAAACCACGACCGAGCGGCTACTGATCCTTTCCCCGCGACGGCGCGACCGCCCAGCTAGAGCACGGCCGCGCTCCCTGCCGAGGAGAGGCCACT
>NW_008661247.1:0-274 GCF_000695815.1 Acanthisitta chloris
CTCCATGACCACCTGACCCACCTGAACTTTCTCCATGATCACCTGGACGCACCTAGACCTTCTCCATGACCACCAGGACCATTTCCAGGGTCACCTGGACCTTCTCCATGACCATCTAGACCCACCTGGACCTTCTCCATGACCTCCTGGACCTTCTCCATGACCACCCATGCCCACCTGGACCTTGTCCATGATCACCTGACCCACCTGGCCCTCCCCAATGACCACCTGGACCTTCTCATGGTCACCTGAACCTTCTCATGGTCACCTCGAC
>NW_008661247.1:635-1554 GCF_000695815.1 Acanthisitta chloris
CCCAATGACCACCTGGACCTTCTCCATGACCCCCAGAGCCCACGTGGACCTTCTCCATGACCACCAGGACCCACCTAGACCTTCTCCATGATCACCCATACCCACCTGGACCTCCTCCATGACCACCAGGACCCACCTAGACCTCCCCAATGACCACCTGGACCTTCTCAGGGTCACCTGGACTTTCTCCATGACCATCTAGACCCACCTGGACCTCCTCCATGACCACCAGGACCTTCTCATGGTCACCTGGATCTTCTCCATGACCACCTAGAACCACCTAGACCTCCCCAATGACCCCCTGGACCTTCTCAGGGTCACCTGGACTTTCTCCATGACCATCTAGACCCACCTGGACCTCCGCCATGACCACCAGGACCTTCTCATGGTCACCTGGATCTTCTCCATGACCACCTGACCCACCTGAACCATCTCCACGACCATCTAGTCCCACCTAGCCCTCCCAATGACCTCCTGGACCTTCTCATGCCCACCTGGACCTTCTCCATGACCTCCTGGACCTTCTCATGCCCACCTGGACCTTCTCCATGACCTCCTGGACCTTCTCATGCCCACCTGGACCTTCTCCATGACCTCCTGGACCTTCTCATGCCCACCTGGACCTTCTCCATGACCTCCTGGACCTTCTCATGCCCACCTGGACCTTCTCCATGACCTCCTGGACCTTCTCATGCCCACCTGGACCTTCTCCATGACCTCCTGGACCTTCTCATGCCCACCTGGACCTTCTCCATGACCTCCTGGACCTTCTCATGCCCACCTGGACCTTCTCCATGACCACCTGGACCCACCTGGATCTTCTCCATGACCACCTGACCCACCTGAACCATCTCCACGACCATCTAGTCCCACCTAGACCTCCCAATGACCTCCTGGACCTTCTCATGACCACCTGGAC
>NW_008661248.1:0-3613 GCF_000695815.1 Acanthisitta chloris
GAGACCAACCCCCACCTGACTCCAACCTCCTGTCAGGGAGTTGTAGAGGGTGATAAGGTCTCCCCTGAGCCTCCTCTTCTCCAGGCTGAACAATCCCAACTCCCTCAGCCTCTCCTCATGGCACTTTTGCTCGAGAGGCTGAGGGAGTTGGACCTGAGCCAAGCGAGTCCACGCTGGGGAAGGGTCTGCGCTGAGCTCGGCACTGCTCGGCTACGCCAGCCCCAGAGGCAGTTTGGGTTGGTTGAATTAGTGCCTGTGGTCAGGGCGGAAAAGTTTGACAGAGTGCAAGGAGAGTCTGGGCAATGCGTTTGGGCGAGTGGTGTGATGTCCTGTGCAGGGCCGGGAGTTGGACTTGATGATCCTTCCAACTCCAAATATCCTGTTGTTCCACGATGTGCATGTCAGTCTGACATCAGGAGATTCAAGAGCACAGCTCCCTGTCTCTGACTGTTGCTGCTCGCTTCTCGTGGCCCGGAGGGAAGACTCACACGATCAATATGATTGATAAAAGAGCTTCGTTTATTGTTAGATTTGTTAAACTTTTATATGTATTTCTTGTTAGTATTCACGAATGTCGCTATCCTATTGGTTAGTACTTAGAATTTGTTACACTCTAATAGGTCGAGCTTCAAGGGTTACATCAGCACCTGGTTCCTTCTTATGCTGATTTTGCTTTCTCTTTTCCTAATCCTCCATATCCTGTTGTTGTGACTTGCTGCTCCAAGGGCACAGTGTCCTTGCTTGCCAGGCCTAGTAAGATCGCATCAGGCCATAGCATAACTCTCTCATGTCAATGTGTCCTTGTTCTTCTAGCCATTCTTCCACATCTGACTGCATGGAGATCTCTCAGAGCAACTTTTCAGTGTCTGAAGGGACTCTCTGTTAGGAACTGCAGTCACAGGACAAGGGGTAGTGGGTTCAAATTGAAGGTGAGGAAGTCTAGGTTAGATATTAGAAAAAGATTTTTCCCTGTGAGGGTGGTGAGACACTGGCACAGGTCACCCAGGGAGACTGTGGCTGCCCTGACCCTGGCAATGTTCAAAGCCAGGTTGGATAAAGCCTTGAGCAACCTGTTCTGGTGGGAGGTGTCCCTGCCCAGGGCAGGAGTTGGGACTAGATGATCTGTAAGGTCCATTCCAACACCTAAAATTCCATGATTCTATGATAAATCTATGAATCAAATATTAACTCCTGTGGCTTTGCAGGAATTACCTGCTTTATACAATCCTAGAATGCACAGAAAAGAAAATAAGCATGTCTACTTTCTATTGAAAGTTCTTCATGATATTACAAAACTAGCAGAGTAGTGTTAATTGGTGCAGAATTAACAAGGTAGCTGAAAGAATCTACCTAGTCTGAGTAAGTATCAAAGGGGGAGTTATTGTAAGGGGCTTCAGGCAAGAATACATCCAAGGACATAATTCTTGTACCTGTGACCAGCTCATCCTGGAGCAGTGTAGATGAGCCAGCAGAAGTCAACTAAGAACAAGATAAGGAATTTTATAATCTGAACAAGGTAATGAGCTAAGCCAAGATCATATATGGAAGGAAAACTCAAAGTTCCTGGAAAGGACATTTGTCAACAACCACAATGGACCACCAGAGACCATTCAAAGCCCCCATGGAAGACCCCCAAGGAGCCACTGACTCAAAAGTGGATTAATTAGCATAAGAAGCAAGAGAATCACTAACCAATAGAGGACAGAATACTACTTAATAAGAGGTAACATGATCAATGAGCACTAATTTCTTTGTCTTCTGAAATGTATAAATAGTAAAAGGTTTGGATAGTTGGGATGCAGCTCGGAGGAGCATCCCCCATGCATCCGGTGCTGGAATAAACAGTGCCTGTGTATAATACTACATTAGTGTTAAGGGGTTTTATTCCTGATTTCAGTGACAGGTCCCTTCCTTGCAGACTCACAGCAAACCAGACAACTGTGGTTTGAAATGAAATGTGTGGCTGATGCACCAAGTTTTGCACTGGTTCAACTAACTCTATTTTTCAATTATTTATACCTGAAGTTCTGTTGTGATTTTCTTTGGCTGGTTAAACCTGGTAGCAGAAAAGTTAGGAGGAAATTTGTGCATGCAAAAATTGGCTAAATTCTCATAAATTGAATTTGTAGATTATCCAAACTGGTATCAATCAGTCAACAAGGCCTGTTTACTTAGAGCCACACAGTCTGATCGCCACACAATCTTTTAAGCTCTTCCTTGCAGTGTTCTCCAGACCTTTACTTCTGGGAGATGCCACAAGGTCTGTGGATTCCATGGGCACTGCCTTGTGGTGTTGCAGTCTCACAGCTGCATCCTGATTAGAGAACATCAGGCTCTCTTCAGTTTTTCAGTCTCCTCTGTTCAGATACTGATATTCAACTGTACTTTGTGTTAGGGAAAGTAGAAGGCAGCATCACTTTAGACTAGCTCATAAATGTGCTGAGAGCACAAAGGAAGAGGCTCTCAAGCACTGCTCTAGACTCTAGTATGTCCTTGAAGATGATCAGCTTTCCAGTATGGATGCTGAGAGTTTCTGGATGCTGTTACTGTGCATGGGAAAAGGGAAAGATGACCTTTGTAATGAAGGCACTGCTCATGATATCAGATACACAGCCAATTACCATATGGGAAAAAAGCTTCAAATTCTACTTTCAGTATGAAAGAATTTAAACTTCAAAGCGTCCCTGGGATGGATAGTGAAAACCAAAGAGAGTTGTTAGCTCTGTAAGAAACATGCTAAAAATGTTCTCCATCTATGTGTGGTCTCTGTGCTTCTGTGACCCACAGAAGTGTTTTTGCTAACTGCCTCACAAGTAATTGGAAAAATATGCAAATGCAAACTAAAGTCTCTTTTTCCTCCTTTGATTAAAAGAGTAAAATGTTTTGTTAGTAGCTCCAGGCTTCATTTTATTATCATTCTGTTAACACATACTGTACATGTAGCTAGGTGGGATTAGCATGTAGATAATTACATTTGAAACAGCATTTGAACATAATTGCTGGCTAAATTCTTCTGTCCATTGTCCTAAAAGATACCTTATTCCACCCTAGCTGCAAACTGGAACAGTATTTTAAAGCCTCTCCCTACATGGTCTCGCTCCAAATTCAGTGAGACAGATCTTTTCCCAGAGGATTAGAAGATAATTCTTTAATACTTCTAATTCCTCACCCACCTCTCCTTTTTTTTTTTCTTTTCTGTAAGTTTCAATTTTTTGTAGAAAAACTACAGAAATCTTCAGGGAACAAACTGCAGCCTGAATGGAAACTAATCTCTCTTCAGTAAAAAGTTCAAGGCTGAAGAGCCAGGACAGTTTCTTTGGCAAATGATCTTCCAACTTCAAATTTTCTGACCGGAAATGAAGGTAGTAATAAGAGATCCTAACAGTGGCCCCTATGGAATAGGGAACAGACTTGGATGGGACAACTGGGGAGACAGAGACCAGGAAAACTCCACCAACCTTCACAGAGAGGACAGTTGCACAGATATACTTGACATTGCATCATCACAGCTTAGAATTTTTTCCTTACATTCTTAAAAGCAGAAGGAATGCAATGAAACATGTCACTTACGAACATACAAACTGTCCTGGGTTGCAGTGTGGGGGGTATCCAT
>NW_008661248.1:3662-7102 GCF_000695815.1 Acanthisitta chloris
TTATCACCTTGTCCCTCCCTCAGGGCAATCCTGATGGCTCCCTCAGGGGCTGTCTCTGATTAACGGGCTGTCAAGGACCCATGCAGGACACATCCTCCCAGTGAGCCTTATCGCCTTGTCCCATGGTGAGGTGCCTGACCCCAGGGGTGGGGAGCCAAACATGCTCACAGGGATATAAGCTGGGGTTTGGACCAGCACAGGGAGCCCTTTGCCTGCTGGATTCCCAGAGGACAAGAGCTGTCACTGGACCTTCAGGAGAGAACCGGATCTGCGGGATCACTGCTCCAACAAACCCAACACTCCAGGAGGACTGCAGCCACCATTCAATCGGACTACTACTGCACCCTGACTGACAGGGTGTCAGGTTACTTTCTGACTCTGTCAGGTTATTTTCTGACTCTGTCAGGTTATTTTTTTTGTACTGTTGCATTTGTGTTGTTTTGTTGTGTTGTTCATATTAAATTGTACTTCTGACTCAGAGTCTCTCACCAGTTTGCCTTTCAAACCAGCACCCAAACTGATCCCTTCCTGCCTTTTCATGGATGACCCTGATAAGCATTAATAACCATAAATGAGCCCACTGGATGAGAGAGGTGGGCAACATTCCACGAGGGTAATATTTTATGGATTTTTGAGGTAGCTTTCACCTAAAATGTCACTCTCCTGAATGAATTCTATGATGTTTAACAGTGTAGTTGAATCTACACTGCAAATTTGTCCGTGCAGAGGGCAGGACTTTGGATCTCCCTTGTGCCATGCTGTGTATTTTCATCAAACATATTGGCCCTTTACCAAGTTCGTCATACTTTGGGTTTAAACTGGATAAAGGGTTTAGGAGAGCTGGGGGATGGGGACTAATGAATACATAAATAATCTGATCACACAAGGCTCAGTCAGAATGAATAAAAAAGGGAATGTAATTCCCTCGAGATACATAGTCAAAAACTAATAACTGAAAAGATCAGTTTAATACTTTCCTGGCAAGGAGCAATTTTCTAGGCACTGTCAGTTGATAGGTATTTATAGAAATTGAGCACATTTCCTCCCAGAGTGGATGACAGCAGCACAAAATCAGTGTTTCTGGCACTGACTTTGTCAACCATTTCTAGACTGGAACTCACTAATGTGTTTCTCCCAAATCACCTGTTTGGGATCCAGTTGTGGCCCCTTTCCATTTAGCAATACAAGGTGGATCACAGGTCCCTAAAACATTGCTGGAGCTGCCTGAAATGACAACTGAAATTTCCCAGGCTCCGCTGAAAAGACACAAGATAAGCAATTTCTATGCACCCTTTACTCGTTTTCCTTTTGCCTGGTGCTGTCCTACAGGAAGAGCAAATCACTACTGACTGATGAATTGGTTAAAATTATTGGACATGGAGGTTTTGCAGGGGTAATACAAATGTAATGCCACAGGTTGGAAACTAGAGTGGCAACAGCTTGACTAAATGGGAAATAGAGAGAGGAAGATGGAGGTGTTGGCTACGTGGTATTGACAGCAATGCCTTTAGCACAGTGTCTCAGACAGCAATGAGTATCTGTGTTGCCATTGTAGCACTGAGCTGGGCTTGCAGCTGTCACTGGCACTTACCTGCTCCTCAGACAGGTTTTGCAGCTGTCCCAGAGTGCTGCTCCTGCCATTGCCACCTGGACAGGTGAGCCTGGATCTTGACATCATGTTTATGTTGTGGCTGCATTGTACCAAGGGGCCATGGGGCACCCTGGGCTGGTGCACATCCCACTGGTGTGGCTGCAAACATCACAAGCTGCATCATGGCCTGAGGCTGTGTCAGGGAAGGTTTAGGTTGGATATTAGAGAAAGGTTCTTCCTCCAGAGGTGTTTGGGCACTGAACAGCTCCCTAGGGAAGTGCTCACAGCTCTAAGCCTGAAAGAGCTCAAGAGGTGTTTGGACAATGCTCTCAGGCATATGATGTGATGTCCTGTGCAGGGCCAGGAGTTGGACTATGATGATCCTCGTGTGTCTCTTCTAGCTCTGAATATTCTGTGATTCTCTGAAAAAAAATTAAATACAATTTTTCAATTGAGTCTTCACAGACTCAAGCTCTGCCAGGGGAGGTTTAGGTTGGATATTAGGAAGAGATTTTTCATAGAGAGAGTGCTCAGGCATTGGAATGTGCTGCCCGGGGAGGTGGTGGATTCACCATCCCTGGAGGTTTTCAGGATGAGACTGGATGTGGCACTTAGTACCATGGCCTAGTAACCACGGTAGGGTTGGACTTGATGATCTTGAAGGTCTTTTCCAACCCGTTTGATTCTATGATTCAAGGTTGCTATACAAAATCTTGGATTTCCACCCCAAATTTCTGAGCTGATAAAATCCAATTTAAGGGATGTGTCTGTGTTTTTTTTTCCTTTGGGTTTGTTTTTTTTTTTTTTTTTTCCCCTGTGCTGAGGATTAAAGCCTGAAAAATTTTATTAGAAAAATATGTATTAGAAAAGATTTTTCACTGCTAGGGATAGTCTGGCACTGGAATAGGTTTGTCCAGGGAGGTGGTGGAGTCATCATCTCTACAGTGTTTAAGAGGTGTCTGAATCTGGAGCTGGAAGATACGGTTTAGGGGTTTAGGGGTTCCAGCAGTGACAGGTTAATGGTTGGACTTGACAATCTCAAAGATCCCTTCCAACCTTGATGAATCTGTGATTCTGAGAGGCTCTATCAGAACGTTTTCGGTGGGAAGGGACTTCAAAGGCCATTCAGTTCCACCCCCTGCCTCGCTCAGGGGCACACCTTCCCCTAGCCCACGTGATAACGAGAAGTCGGCCCCACAGAGAGAATTTAAGGAGGCACCTGCTGAGTAAACAAATTAGGCCCCAAAAAGGCAATTAAGGGCTGGCTGAGTGAACAAGGGAAGAAACAAATCAAGATAGTAGTTCACAATAGGATACTACTTTATCTTACCAAAGGTATAGAAGACTAATTTTAGGATTGCTTTAGCTTAATGCACAAGAATGCTGAGTTTGCTAAAGTTAGTAAAAAACAAGTATAACACGCATGTGCTAAGGGATGAGGTGAAAAGTTTGAACTGATGAAGACTACCAGCCCTCCTCTTGAAGACCCCCAGACGACCACCAGAGACCATCGGACCAATGTCAAATAAGGGGGGAGCGAGGGAGGAGAATATGATAATGATTTCTGAGGACTAATTGTAATAATGACCACCCATTCCTGGAAATAATGAATACGTAGGAGCATTTAATGTATATAAACCGTGAAGCTTTTCTCCTTGGTTGCACAAGTTTGGTGAAGCGATCCTGCATGTGCCTGGCGCTGAATAAACAAAAAGCTACACGTCTGGGAGTAGTTTCTTTTACAGCTTTTTTCAGCATCACAGGTGCGCTCGGCGCTGCATCCAACCCGTCCCTGAGCACTGCTAGGGATGGCGACTCTACCCCCTCAAGGACACCCACCCCGTCCTGG
>NW_008661249.1:0-1936 GCF_000695815.1 Acanthisitta chloris
AACTGTTTTCTTTTCAGAGTACTCGCTAAGGAAGTGGTTTGGGGTTTTGGTGGCTTTGGCATGGCTTTCCAGTGTCATTTGTAGTCCCTGGAATAATCTAATGAAATCCTAATTATAAGGATAATTAAGTTGGTTAGGGTTTTTTTTTTTTTTGCTGAATTTCCTGGCTGGCTTAATTTAGTTTGTTCCTCAGTATCTTGGTGAAATTTTACTGATTTCTTCAGGGGTTTTGTTCTCTTCAGCCTCCTTCTGCCCTCCAACAGCAATAATGTGTTTTATATATAAATAATATAGACATAAAATGTGTATATATACAGATATATATGGATATATACATATACACATGTATATATAAGTATCTGTGTATATATAAGTATCTATATGTATGTACCTGTGTATATATAAAAATCTAACACAAAAATATTTGCATTATCAGTTCTT
Source organism: Acanthisitta chloris (assembly GCF_000695815.1). Taxonomy (NCBI): domain Eukaryota; kingdom Metazoa; phylum Chordata; class Aves; order Passeriformes; family Acanthisittidae; genus Acanthisitta; species Acanthisitta chloris. The sequence goes on from NW_008661249.1 coordinate 442, forward strand.
TAGCTAAGGTCTCCTCTTCTGTGAGATAATATACTAAAGTTTTGAGCTCATGCCTTAAATGGTAGTTCTGCATCACGCAGTCCTTAATATGAATTTACATCTCATATCAAGTAATGGTTCTTTGCCTACTTTGTAGAACTCTAAGGAGCTACAACCTTTTAACTTCCTGCATAAAGTGCATAATTCTGTTAATTTCATGCATTAAGTTCCTATACATGTTCATGTGCCTGAAAATGTCTTGCAAAACTGGGGCAAAAATTTTGGAGAGTAATATTTCTAAGTGATAATTTTATACATTCTATTTTTGTTTTGCTCATATGCCATGATCCAAAAGGCCTCTTAGTGTCAGCTGTTTCCCCAAATGCATATTTACAGTTTTGATCTAAATACCTTCTTGTGTCAGCAATTTAAAGTGTTAGCTGTGCATTTGTTAAAAAAATACTTGTCATTTCCTTAAATTAAACACATCAGCAAAACTGCATGTTGAGAGTATAAGCAGAGATTGTGCACAGTGCTTTATCTCGTGAAAATGCAATGAGAAATCACAACTCTAAGCAGTGTTGCTCCATCAGCTGTTGTGTTTTATGTAAAGCCAGCCTAAAACTTTCCTTCAGCCTGTTAACTGCGCTGACCACACAGAGATTTCTGAGCATTCTTCTCAACTGTTTTCCACTTTTCTGTTTGAACAAGAAAGTACACTCCAGAGCTATGCATTCTGACATATATAGGATAGAAAAATCTACAGCACTTCATTGTGATATTTTATAGACAGCCTGAAAATCACTGTTTTTCAGACAAAAAATAGTTTCTAGTTTTAAGTTTTTAGTTTCAGAGATTATTTTGGTTTAACGGGGTTTTGCCTTTTCTACTCCTGATTTTGCTCTTGATCTACAGAATGTTTATAGTTAATGCTGTTGTATCTGGGAATGTGTCTTGATTTTTACATACACAGCACTCACGTTTGCCCAAAAAGATGTCAGAAATAGGCTGTTTAAAAACAGCATTTGGACATGGGTCTTGGCTAGGGTTAACCTGAAGCCACACTTCTTATCCTGTTCTTTATTCAAAGAAACTCATTGGTGTCTGTTTGGCATTGTTACCTTTCTTTCATGATACCTAATTCTCAAATCACACTCGTTTTGGATTTTTTCAAGTCTGTGGTGATACTTGTCTATGTTATGTTCATGTTGCTACTACACACAGCAAAACTGAACTGACACAGAACTGACACAGACCTCTGTCACTGTTTGAGTCCCTACATCTCTGTTTATCCATTCCAAGATCACTAAGTGATGGGGTGAAATTGAAAAAGAGATCCCTGAACGTGACTCATAAGTGTTTCATTAGGTGGGAACTCTTCAGGCACAAGAAGGGATCTGTTAAAATAGATTGTTCCTTATTTTGGAATGCAATTACTTAGAAGACTGGAAGTGTTCTTTTCTGACTTTACAACTTTGGGCTGTATTGTATGGTATTGATAATTATAGATATATGC
>NW_008661250.1:0-5870 GCF_000695815.1 Acanthisitta chloris
TTTTCCTGTGAGGGTGGTGAGACAGTGCCAGAGGATGCCCAGGGAGGCTGTGACTGCCCCAACCCTGGCACTGTTCAAGGCCAGACTGGATGAGCCTTGAGCAACCTGATCTAGTGAGGAGGTGTCCCTGCTCAGGGCAAGGCAGGGTTGGGACTGGATGATCTTTAAGGTCCATTCCAACCCCTAAATTCTATGATTCTATGAAAACTAAGCACATCCCAGCCCAAGAGGCAGTCCATGTAGTCTAGCATTATGCTGCCTGTCATGGGGTGTGAGCTGGAGTGTTAAAACAAGTGGTGGTATAGGTGAGCAGTAGGAAAAGCCACACAGGGGTATGACTGGCAGGGGACACTTGATTTTCAGCAGCGTGGAGTTCGCTGTGGTTTACTCCTTTCCTCACCCAGCCTCTCTGCCTCTGTGAAATGTAGCTGCAGGACTTGGGGACACTTAAAACCATCCAAGGGAAAATTCATCGTGCACACTATTCTTCTGTATGACCCCAGAATTTTATTGCTCTAATTTTCTTGCCTGTGTTCAGTTCTGGTTGTAATTTCTAAGTGCTGGGGCCAGGGAACCTGCCTGTCTTTATTGGAAATGGTTGAGAACATTGCCTATGGAAAAAAAAAGCCATAAAAGAAAACTGCCTGGTTTACAGAAACCCCCAAAGTTAAATGGTCTTGGGGGGAAGGAGGTGCCTTAGCTAGCAGAGAAGTTGGATGGGTGGGAGATGGACAGGGCAGGGGGCAGGCAGGGCTTGCTCTGGGTGTGATGTTGAGGCCATCAGGCCAAGGAGCCCTCAAGGCCTTAATGGAGAGGTGGAGCAGCCAAGGGGACAGGCAGCAAGGAGCAGCTCTGCATGTGTAACAGGCTCTTTGGTGGCTGTACTGCACAGAGTAATTCCCTGTGGATTTCCACTATATGCAGCTGGAGGCATCAGGCAGGTCCTGTGATCAGCAGTTTTGGGTGATGTCAGGGCGATGTTGTAGGTAGTGCTGTGATTCTCACCCAGTGCACTTGCTTCTCCAAGAGCTGCACCATAGGTAGAGAAGGTTTGCCTGGGAAAGGCAGGCAGGCTTTGAGAGGCACGTGAGGGCTCTTTCCTGTGGGTGTCCCTGCCTTCCATCACTTATCCAGTGCTTGCTTTAGGCTCATCATCTCAGGACAGGGGAGTGGAGGCAGAAAAGAAGCTAGTGTAGCCATGAAAGGGAATATTGTCTTTCGCTAGCCCTCTTGCATCACCACAAGTTGCTCCTTTGGCTGCTCCATGGTTTTCCACGTTTGCAGTGTTGCATCCCTGATGTTTGCATGTGGTCTGAATTTTCTCCAGTTCCTTCTGCCATGGTATGTTGCAGGAGGTGACAGGTTGGCACTGGAGAGACACAGAGGGACTCTGGCCATGTCGCCAAATCCATGTGCCAAGCCTGAACATCTGAAGACTGATTGCAGCTGGTTCCTTCCCTCTTGCAGGGCTTCATCACTCATGACCCCTCCAGGGAAGCTGCCAGTGTTGAGTGCTAACGCAAGTGGGGTCATCCTGTAAGAAGAAACAGGAGTGTTGAGACTGTTGGGATCATAGAATCATAGAATTTTAGGGGGTGGAATGGACTTTAGAGATCCTCCAGCCCCAACCCCTGCCCTGGGCAGGGACTCCTCCCACCAGAGCTGGTTGCTCAAGGCTCATCCAACCTGGCTGTGAACACTGCCAGGGTTGGGGCAGCCCCAGCCCCCCTTGGCCACCTGTTCCCTGTCTCACCACCCTCACAGGGAGGGTGCGGATCATTTAATTACTGCACAAATACTTATTGCTGTTTATATGCATCTTTCTTCCATAAAAGTCCTGTAGACACCACATTTTCAGTGACATGTCCTCTCCAAAGTCACACTGTAGCACTGCCTTCTGCATCTGGAAAGGTGCTTTCCTCAAATCCTCACGTGGCTGTTCATGTACCACTGATCACAAATTTAACTGTTAAAGCAGTTTTAAAAATTAAACTGAAGGTTAACATTCAGTTTTTCTTTCTGCAGGCCTTTGGAAATGCTAGGACAACAAGGAATGACAACAGCAGTCGCTTTGGGAAATACATTGAGATTGGCTTCGATAAAAGATACCACGTCAGCGGTGCCAATATGAGGACCTATCTCATGGAAAAATCTAGGGTTGTGTTTCAGGTGAGGAGTTGTGCTTTCTCTTTCCCCTTCTTGTCTTTCTTTTGGGTGCTGTACTCTGGGAATTCAATAATCTGTCTTTTCTATGGATTAAAAAAAAAACAGTTTAAAAGTAGCATCATCATAATTTTTTGGAAAAGTCCTTTAGACCATTAAGTCTAACCCTTTCCCCAGCACTGCCAAGGCCACCACTGACCATGTCTCCGAGTGCCACATCCACATGGCTGTTAAATTAAATCCCTCGTGGTGACTCCACCACTGCCCTGGGCAGCTGTGTCAGGGTTGGCCAGTCCTCTCCATGGAGAAATTGTTGCTAATGTCCAGTCTAAACCTCCCCTGGCACAGCTAGAGTGTGTTTCCTTTTGTCCTGTCACCTTCCCGGTGGACACAACTTCCAGACATGTCTTTCAGGCTCAGTCTTTTACACTTGCCCTTGATGATCCCAACCTGATGACCCTCATTTTGGGGTAATGTGTACCTATTTGGCCAGTCCTCTCCATGGAGAAATTGTTGCTAATGTCCAGTCTAAACCTCCCCTGGCACAGCTAGAGTGTGTTTCCTTTTGTCCTGTCACCTTCCCGGTGGACACAACTTCCAGACATGTCTTTCAGGCTCAGTCTTTTACACTTGCCCTTGATGATCCCAACCTGATGACCCTCATTTTGGGGTAATGTGTACCTATGAAACTTGTTAGTTGGCCTGGGGTTGTTTTCTCTATCAGCCTGAAGCTGGATCCCAGGGGAAGGATTACTGCTTCTAGGCCGGGATGGGAAACCTTTCTCTGGCCAACTGCTGAGCTTTTTTATTGAACCTTATAAAGAGCTGGAGAGAACTGCAGTGACAGAACAAGGAGCAATGGAGATAAATTGAAAGAGGGCAATTTAGATCAGATCTTAGGAAGTTTTCCCTATGAGGGTGGTGAGACACTGTCCCAGGTTGCCCAGGGAGGCTGTGGCTGCCCCAGCCCTGGCAGTGCTCACAGCCAGGTTGGATGAAGCCTTGAGCAACCTGCTCCTAACCTGCAGGGGTTAGGATGTACCTCAGAAGCACCTGCAAAACTTTTGTCCTTACACAAAAGCAAACCCAACTACAAAAATCCTAAAATGTAAACAACTTTGGGAAGCCATGAGACTTTTTTATGTTACTATTGGTTTGTAACTCAGAGCTTGCTGAATAACTTAGCCTGGTTGTCCTAGAGAGGGATAAGATGTATGAAGTTATCTATTTGTTTTGCAAGACGGGCAATGTATGTTGGTCAGGGCAAGTCTTGGCACCTCTCAGGTGTCAAAATGTCCCTGTCTTGGTGTCACTGAGGGGGTCTTGGTGGTGGGAAACAGGGAATGACCTCAGTGGGCACCAGGCTGAGGGTGGGAGCACTGCTGTAACCTCTTTGTGCCTCTGGTAACTTGGTGTTTCCCTGTAGGCAGAGGATGAGCGCAACTACCACATCTTCTATCAGCTTTGTGCCTTGTCAGGTCTTGAAGAATTCAGAGACCTCAGACTAAGTAAGTACTTGTACCTCCCTGTGGCTGTTGCCTAGTTCTGATGGTAACAGGAAAACATGGCGGGGTTAGAAGTGCAGGTCAGTGGTGAGGTCATGTGTGCCTGTTCAGTGGGAGGAGGTGAAGGGAGATGAGCTTTAAGGGCTTCTTCTGCCTGGGGGTGCACAGGTTTGCTCATGCCATCTTCAGGGATCTGATGACTTGGATGAGGGTGCTGAGGCACTGGCACAGGTTGCCCAGAGCAGCTGTGTCTGCTCCATCCCTGGAAGTGCTCCAGGCCAGGCTGGATGGAGCTTGGAGCAACCTGGTCTAGTGGAAGGTGTCCCTGACCATGGCAGGGGAGTTGGAGCTAGATAATGTCTTCCAACCCAAACCATTCTGGGATTCTAGAGTTTTGGTAGAACAGGCAGCAGAGCCACAGTGAAACTACACACTGTGGTAGATGGCACAGGGGTATCATGTATTAATATTGTATCAAACTTGCATAAAGACGTGTATATTAAATCAAGTGTTAGTATGGGTTGATCTGACCACAGTCTTGGCAGGAGCAGTTGTGTCCTTTGAATCCAATATATTTTTTCCAGTGGTTAACTCCTGCAGTGGGTTGGGTTTTTTTCCCTGGGATTTGCAGTAAAATCTCAGTAGAACACCTGATTGAGAGGGTTTGCACTTGCAGCAGGAGGTGCAGAGCTGTGTTGTAATTAATTTTTTATCTTGAATATCTGCTGTTGCTTAGGAAGAGAAGTGAGGCTGAAAACATGCTTTTAAGTATTTAAAATGGTGAGCAAAGCAGGTTGTGATCCCAGCACAGGCTCTTGCAGAGGTTTCCATCCTGGTTGCATAGGAATGGCACATCAAGAGAGAAACTTTGCTTTTCTGGGTAATTCTGAGCTGGTCTGAATGACTTCTTGAGTCACCACATTGGCTACACAGAGCACATCACTGACCACTTTCAGGAGTTTCCTCCATGGGGTTATATGCTTCATTTTTGCAAAGACACCCTGAGTAATGATGATGTCTGCTGGCATCTTAAAATTCAGGCACAAATTATTTCAGCCCAGGCTGGGAGATGAGCTGATGTATGAGAGCTCCAGCTGTGAAACCACTGCTGTCTTCTTGCGAACATGTGGATCAGGGGATATACCAGTCTTACTCATCACTAAAAGCATTGTCTGTTTGTGGTGACTGGTAATAGAGCAGGCTGAGAGCTCCCTGCTCTGCTGGTGCATCATCCAGGACAGCTTTGTGCCATTGTGACTGTGGCTCTCAGCTTCAGTGCCTCCAGGGAGAATGCGTAATGGCAACAGCTGGTGGTGTCGGAGGCGACAGATGCCAGGGCACTTAGCACAAAAGGAAGCCTTCTTGGGTCATTTTTAATCAAAATTGGGTGTTGTCAGTGCATGTCACTGTTCCGTGGTTCTTGTGCATCTGCTGTGTCACCATGTGCATGCGTCAAATCCAACACTGGAAAAAGAAGTGATCCTTTCCAGAGCTGAAGGTGTGTGTCTTTGGTGTTTCCTGCACTGTCACCTTGCCATAGCTTAAAAATAACTCTCCACAATGCTTTGGTGGCTGGCAGGTGTGAGGCTGCTCACATGCTCAGTGGAGACAGGGACGTGAGTGCAGTGAGCTGCTCTTGTCAGCGTGACACAGTCTCTGCCTGTACCTGTTGAATTTCTAGTGCTGACCACTGTTCTGTGAGTGCAGATGTGAACAGTTTACTTATTTATCTTTCTTGTGGGTGTTTTTTTCACTTGCAACTTTCCCTCAGGTTTACTAGCCTGAACCTCAAGATGGGTAGTCAGAACTCAAGTTTATTTCCTCATGTGAGCTGTTCTTACCTCACCTGTCAACCTTGTCTTCCCAAGGCTTATGCCATACCAGCGGTATCTTGATGTGAAAATCCAACTTTTATTAGACATGGAAGAGGATGTCTATTTTCCCATATGAAAAATAGGAGCTGTTGCTTCTCCTTTGGGTCTTGCACACACAAAGAATTGTTACTCTTGCATGTTGTAAAATGCTGGAAGACAGTCTCTAACTTGAGCCCAGCAGAGCAAACCAGTGTTGGCTTCAGTCAGAGTGATCCTGAAGGCTTAATTTTAAACTAGAAAATAAATATTTGACTTAAAATGTTGGTGTGCAATGTAAGTGCCTTTTGAAGTGCTGTGTGCTTAATGGTGCTTGGGTAGTTGGTGCAAA
>NW_008661250.1:5906-13285 GCF_000695815.1 Acanthisitta chloris
AATCAAAGGGTTTATGTGGTGGTTAAAATAATTACACAGATACTGAAATACAAAGATTGCAGTCAGTTTTACCAGAGATGACTTGAGGCAGAACAGATCCCAGTGTAGATGGTTAAAACTGGAAGCTGATGACCTTGTCCCATCAACCACTGCCAGCCCTGGATGCACCTTGCAGGGTGACATGCAGCAACATCATCAGGTTGTTAATGTGATGTGCTCCATTGTGGGCTGAGTGAGCTCCTGTTATGCTGGGGACCAGGGTGGACATCAGCTCTCTGACCCTAGTCAGCTTTTTCTGCCCCTTGTTCCTGATGCTCTAGGAATGAGCAGAATTACCAAAACCTCCAGGTTGCTGGGCTTTGTGTCCAAAAAGAATGACATGTTTTACTTGCAGCCTGAAAGTAGTACAGCTAATGCAAAAGCCTGTGGAAGGGCTGGGCAGGGCTGGTCAGCTTCTGGTGGCAATGTGAGTCAAAACCGAGTGAGATTGCAGTGATTTTAGAGGTGTTTACCAGTAGGTTGATGTGGAACACACAGTAGGCTTTTTCTCTTTATAACTATAATGGTTGAGAAATACAGTTTGTGAGTGCTAGTAAGTGGGTTTTTTTTGACAAGTCACTCCTACCTGGTTCAAAATGGGCTGAGGCTGGTGCTGATAACTGATTCGGGGTGGGATGGAGAGGTTGTCCCCTTGCTGGGCTCCCCCAGCCCTCTGAGTTTCCAAGTGCTGGCTCTGACAGGACTCAGCTCAGCAGCCTTGGGCACATATCTTAATGGTTTTGGCCTCAAGTAAGCCCTTGTTTTATGGAGGGGCAATTGCATGGTGGAGCTTTTAAAGTGAATATAAATCCTGCAGCCTGTCCTTGTCAAATCTGTATTTGAAATGCCTCTCAGTCTCCACAGGATTTATCGGTGTCATCCTGAAATCTTTTTGCTAAGGCACAGGTGTTTTAAGTGGTGTAATGCTGGCACTGCAAGCCATTCTCCATTCCCTTTGCTTCCCAGGTTTAAGGCATTATGTGGGAAAGGTGTTAAAGTGGCTGAATCAGTCACGGATATGTAAAGCAGGATAAAAAGTACCGAGAGTAGTAACCTCAGTATCTGAAATAGTCTTCACCCATGTGATGGAGCAATTATTAGAATCCCAAATATACCACAGCACTGCCCTGGCTGAACTTGCTTTGCACAGGGAAGAGGTTTCATCTCTGCAAGAAGTAGTTGCCAAGGTTAGATAGACTTCATCCATTTCTAAGTAAACTGTGGTTCAAAGGAGACAGGTGCCCTTCAGGAACAGGGGACAGGAGCATCCCAGTGCCTGTTCCAGGGAGCAGTTGCAGTGGGTAAGTGCTGCTTGCTTATGTATTTCTTCTCTTTCTTCTCTCCCAGCATGTGCAGAAGACTTTTTCTACACTTGTCAAGGAGGTGACACATGTATCGATGGTGTGGATGATGCTGCTGACTTTAAGAAAACCAGGCATGCCTTCACCCTGCTTGGTAAGGGGTTGCTCTGCTGGGAGCACAGGTCTCTTGCAACTGTTTTCAGTGTTTTGCCTGAATTATGATGTTCCTGTTGACCTAGTTGGCTTTACTTTGTTCTCTGGTATGAGCTGCAGAAGTGTTTCTTACAGCAGCAGTGAAATGGAGAAGGACACTGAATCCAAGAGAAGCTCAAATAAACTATTCTGAAGTCAAAGCTGTGCTGCAGCATTGACTTGCTGGTTTTTACCCTATTTACAAGCAGGAATAAAGCTATTACTCTGCAGTTCAGTCTGTATTTGGGTTGAGGGTGATGTCACTTCTTGGATCATCGCAGTACTGTACGACTAGCTGATTTCCTGGAAATAGTGAGCTGACATCCCTGCTGTGCAGAGCCCATGTCTGCACAAACCCATGGCTGTGACCACCACCCATGTGTGCTGAGGTGGAGCAGTGCCATAGCCTGCCTGCAACACTGGCTGTGGGAAAGGTAAAGCTATTTTTGCAGGGGAAAACTTGCCCAGTTGATTAATATTTATCTGAAACCAAGTGTTTAAATCCTGATAGGCCTCTTAGCCTCTCCATTGCATTTCATGTGTTGGCAGAGGAGCTCACGATGTTCGCAGCTGGCTGTGAAATGCTCTGACCAGCTGTATCACAGCAGTGAGTGTGTGGACTCACTTCAAGCATTTTAACTGCAAGTGTTTCCCCCAGATTCATCATCTGTGTTTTAGTGGGGCTCAATCTTTTTTTATTTTGGGTGGTGACAGTGAGAGCTTGTCTTTACCCTCCACTTGTCCAGGTTGTGTGACTTCTAACTGTTGACTGCTCACAAAATATTACTGCTGTTTGCTCCAAACTTGCCCACAGGACTGTAATCCTCAGGGAACTCTCTTTCCACCCCCTGGCATGTGTAGTCTCTTTGGTTCCCTTCTCTGCCCCTTCAAGGAGACCCCCTGTCTCCTTGCTGGTCCCTGGAAAGCACTGTGTGAGCATCTTCCTCTGTTGCCAATTCAATGCTGTTTTCCTGCTCTTCACATGCTTCCTCTGGCTCTGCACTTTCCTCATTTTCCTTCAGTGTTTCCCAGCTCTTCTTCTATCCAGGGCCTGGTGAAATTGCTACTGTACTCTCCAGCCTTGCCTTTCTACGTGTAACAAGAAGACAGATTTATCTGCAAATCCCCACCCTAGCCAGGCTTAACTCCAATTAAGAGTGCCAAGGAACAGCAGGGCATGGCTCCTTTTAGTAACCTTGAAACATTTCTTGCTGTGCTGATAGCAGAAAAGTCCCAGGCAAGAGAAGGAGAAGCTCTGGATAATTCAGAAACCAGCAGGTGATGTCTCAGACCTTGGGTGGATAATTAGGACACCAGTCCTGAACACAAAAGGGGCACAGAAACCCAGCTGGGCTGTAAAAAAAAAAAACAGCAAGGTATGGCAAGAGAGCTGTGTGCAGGCTGCTGCTGAGCAAGGCTCCTGCTGGGAATGCAGAAATCCTGCCAGAAAAATATATAAAGCAATAACATCTTACACCCCAAGCGAAGACTCGTATGTAGCTCTTTTTGAGACGCTGAGGATGGTAAGACAGAACTCTACATCACCTCCCTGCTGACTTGCTGCATCCAACTGTAACACCAGTGTGGTGGTGTTGTGTATCATGTGCAGGGCTTTAATTTTCTGCTTGTGAGACACTGGCGATAAGTAGTAATTTCTGTGTTCAATTGTCAGTGGGTACAAATCAGAGCGAAGCAACTCCTTGTTCTATAAACGCTACAGAGCCCCCGTAGTTCTGATCCTGTTTGATCATTACAGAGCAGCATCCTTGGTTTTGTGTATATCCAACCCATCTGTGTTAAAATTGAGAGTTTACAGTGTGTTTATTGGAAAGAGCCTCATAATTCTGAAAACCAGTTGTTTGGGGAAGGAAATCAAAACACCACAGATATCACTAAATAAAATGAAAATTGCTGGTTTTTTATTTTGTTGTTGTTTTGACAATCAGCTATCAATTGTTCCCACAGGAGTGAATAAGTCTCATGAGATGACCATTTTTAGGATAATTGCAGCCATTCTGCACCTAGGGAACTTGGAAATCCAAGAGGAACATGGTGGTGAATCCTGTCACGTGTTGGTAGGTCACCAGCAAGAGTGGGGTGTGTTTGTATGCTCATAAATCAGACTGTGAGGGATATGTGGAGCTTCACAGTCATATCCTTTGTGAGAAAGCCCTTTTCCTCCTGGTTTTCTTTTTCTTTTTTTGGTTTGTTTTGAGAACACATCATAATTTCCTAGTTGCTTGGCTTTTCCTCTCCAGACAGCCTGTAAACAAGATCGTGCAAAGGCTGTTTGCCATCTTATACCCCAACCCACCTTTAACTCTTCCTGCTCCTTTAGGACACCTGCTGCTCAGTGTTGGGGAATGGTGACTCCCACCATCAGAAGGTATGATGTGTTACAACCACCTTCCTACAAGCAAAGCCATGAAGCTGCTGCTTGTAGCGCAACCGTCCAGTAACTAAAGGATCACTGTGCAGTTAATTAGCAAGGATAAATAACACTAAAGATGCCTCAGTGGCAGTTTTCCTGTTTCTGTGTTTGTTCAGAGGTGGGGAAAAAAAAAGGCAATTATATGGAAAATATTGTCTTGTAAATTACTATTGCATCCCAGACTGGGTCGTTTGTTCCTAATTAAAGTATTAAAGCACACACTTGTAGTGTTACCCTTGAGATAAAGTGTTCAACGAATTAGTTGCTGGGGGTAATTTTCTTGATGTTTGGCAACATGGATTTGTGAAAGTGGTCTGCCTTGACAGTGTTGCGTTCTCTTAATGAAGTTCATGTTGCTTAATTACCTACAGATGCAATTGCAAGGTGTTAAATCAGTTCTGTTATGACTTTGAATCCGTGGTCAGAAAGGTATCGTAGCAATAAAGCATCCCGAAATGCTTCTGAAATGCCTTTTTATCTCCATCCCTGAGCCCATCCAACATCTGTACGTGCACATATCTAACTGGAAACAATTTTCTTCCTTTAGACATGTATTACTACACACAGGAAAGGAAAATTGTTTTCTCAGTGTCCAAAAGGCAGTACCTGCTTAGTAACAGAGACTTGACTGTCTTATCTTAGTTTGAGAAGGAAAAAATACGTTGGACTAGAGAAAATGAAGTGCACATATCATTCCATTAATTATGCAAAGCACAAACCCTTCTGGTAATGCACAATTTATAACTTTTTTATTGAAAATGGAGTTCATTTGTAAAAGCCATGGTGTCATGGCATACCCCAAGCTTTAACTGAAGAGTTTAATCGCAGTTGCTCTGAAGGAGTGTGTGGTTGCAGCTCAAGAAGTAAAGTGGAGAATACTCTTTCCTGTTGGAAGCTGCAGTGGAAATCTTATCTTTGTGATAATTGAGACATCACGGAATCAACTAGGTTAGAAGGGACCAGAGTGGGTATCTGGTCCAACTTCCTGCTCATCCTAGGACACATGGCACAGGATTGTGGCCAGACAGTTCTTGATTGAGACCTCAAGGGTAGCCAGAGCAGAGCTGAGCCACAGCCGCACAGTTTGGTGCTCCATGCGAGCTATTCCATCCATGTCCATGAAAACTAGCACAACTGGATGAGTGTCACTGCTTTTCCACTCATATCCCTACATAGCTATGAAATGCTGCTAATTCCTTGCACAGGTCTGTGAACTGGGATGTTAAAACTCCAGTTTGAGGTGTCACCAACCTCCTGACTTTGCTTCTCATCCCCACAGAGTGAGAATGAGCACTTGAACATCTTCTGCAACTTGATGGGCGTGGAACACAGCCAGATGAAGCACTGGCTGTGCCACCGCAAGCTCGTCACTGCATCCGAGACCTATGTGAAGAACATGACTCGGCCTGAAGTGGAGAACGCCAGGGACGCCCTGGCCAAGCACATCTATGCCCAGCTCTTCAAGTGGATCGTGCAGCGCATCAACAAGGCCCTGCACACCAGTGTCAAGCAGCAGTCCTTCATCGGTGTGCTCGATATCTACGGGTAGGCACACTCTCTGCTTGTAGGGTTGTTTAATTAGTCCTTTGTAATTTGTCTTGCCCTGCTTGCAAGGCATATAGACCTCAGCTTGTGGCAGATGATGTGTCTTGCCCTTGGCACACAACAAGCCCCACGCAGCTTCAGGCTGGGGGAGAAGTGGGGACAGAGGTGTTGGGCACAAAGAGCCTTGGCAGTGCTGGTGGCACAGCTCAGTGGGAGCCAGCAGTGTGCACAGGTGGCCAAGGAGGCCAAGGGCATCTTGGCCTGGCCCAAGCAGTGTGGCAGCAGCACTAGAGCAGTGCTCATCGCCCTGGACTGGGCACTGGGGAGGTCCCAGCTCAGTGTGCTGTGCTCAGCTTTGGGCACTCACTGCCCAAAGGCCATTGAGGCACTGGAGCGAGGGCAGCAAAGGGCTAGAGCACATGGGCAAGGGCTGAGGGAGTTGGGCTTGGTTAGCCTGGAGAAGAGGCTCAGGGGTGACCTCATGGCTCTCTCCAGCTCCCTGACAGGCTTGGAGAGAGGTGGGGGATGTCTCTTCTGCCATGGCTGCAGGGAGAGGACTAGAGGGAATGGCCTTGAGCTGAGACAGGGCAGAGTCAGACTGGATGTTAGGGAAAATGTTTTCATTATTAGGAGTGGAATACGGAATTGCCCAGGGAGGTGATGGACTCACCATCCCTGGAAGTGTTTAAGAGGTGTCTGGATCTGGTGCTGGAGGATCTGGTTTAGGGGTTCCAGCAGTGACAGGTTAATGGTTGGACTTTATGATCTTAGACATCACCTCCAACCTTGATGGTTCCATGATTCTATGAAAAAAAGCATAGTCATGTGTGGTTTGTAGTTTTGATCCTCCTTCAGATCATGTAGTCTGACCCCTAAATGGTCAGATTTGCCTCCCATGGCATTCCCATTTGGGATTTCTGAACCTCTGCTGTTTAAAACATCAGCCTTAAAGATGAGCTTGGGTAAAGGTGCCAAAGGCTGCACTCAGCTCTGTCTGAGGTTGCTATGGGCTTTGAACAAAGTACTTTGCTTCTTCATCTGTGAAACTGCTGGTGCAGTGCCCTTCTGCAGTGAGCGCTTTTGGAGGGATTGGGAACATGTGATGGGGCCAAGAAGTGCAAAAACCTCTTACTAGGCTTCAACCTGCAGCCTCAGGGGCAATGATCTGCTTCATAGTTGGACTGGGTACTAGTTACTGTCTGGTCTGTCATCATGGCACTTGAGTGCTGATGGAAGAAAGATGTGAGAGTTGTCTGTGAAGAGTTCATTTTAGCTAAAGTGCTGTGAAAAAGCAGAAGATGGAAGAGAAAGAAAGGGACTCTGTTAGTTGTGGGGTGGGAAAGGAAAGAAGTCTTGTGGGTCTAGGTTTTGTCCTCCACTCTTTCAACAGCATCCTTTTTCTGACTCTCTGGGAACCAAGGACAAGGGAGATGTCACAGGTTGCCTAGAGAGGTAGTGGTTGCCACATCCCTGGAAGTGTTCCAGGCCAGGTTAGACAGCGCCAGTGGAAGGTGTCCCTGCCCATGATAGGGGGGTGGACTAGATGATCTTTAAAGGTCCCTTCCAACCCAAATCATCTGATGATTTTAAGGTTCTGAGTGGGACAGCAGTGAGCTCCTGTGCTCCCTAAATATGTGAAGGTGCTCAGTTGCTCCTACTTTGGAAGGGAGGGTGGGATAGATGAGCTGTAGCTGCTCCAGGAACCAGGTCCTAACCCAACTTCATCCTAAATCTCACATCATGGCAGACCTAAGTCCTCCTAAGACCTGTCAGATTTAGGTGGACCTGAAGTTCATAATGAAACCCTGCCAAAGCAGTTCTGGGTCAGAACAAGAAAGCAGAAAGCTTTTATGGCTGCAGCACCTACACAA
>NW_008661250.1:13303-14446 GCF_000695815.1 Acanthisitta chloris
ATAATCCCTCCCGTGGATTTTCTACATCTGCTGATGTTTTGGATGTTGATTTTGATATCTGCTGGACAACCACAGCAGGAGAAATAGTGCCAGAGAGTGCTTGGGTTGGGATGTCAGTGGGATAGCTTGAGGTAGTGAGGTTGCTCTTACAGGTTTACAAGTTCCTAGGCTCTCCTTGTTAGATAGCACAGGACCTGTAAGATCTAAAATGAGAATGGCAGAGTCTGGTTCAAAGACCATATGAGACAGAGAAGCTGTTTGCCATTGGAGTCCCTACAAATAGAGATTTCTGCAGGCTGGGATATGATAAAGCTTTGAGATGGAGCTCTGTGGATGACAGTGGGTCAATACAGAAAATTGGATGTCTGAGTTGGAAAATCAGCCTTTCAGAAATCTGAATGGAGACTTGAGGATAATGCTCATGAAAGATTAAGCTGGGCTTGAAAACCTGTTAGTGTGAAAGAAAAACCACCCTTGGCCACAGGTCCGTGCGTCACATCCAGCCTGTGGGCCATTAGATGTTTTTAGAGCAATGGTGTCACCATGGGGTGCAGCAGTGTTTTTTTCCATAGGGACCCACATGCCCCATTGAAAGAGGCAGATTTGCAAGGGAAAGGTGTCCACGTTCTGGGCTGTAGTGCTTGTGAGAGTCTGGTGTCCTAAAAAGACCACAAATCCCTTTTGAAAGTGAGTCTTGCTGCCTAATGATGAGTAATTGGCAATGCAGGGACTTTGGGTTATGATACCTGACTTTCTGTAGTCATTTAAAGTGGTTTGGTTCCCCAAATTCAGGTTATTTTTGAGCTTTAATGCATTTTGCCAAACATTAGAATTTTTCCCCCTAAATATCTGTTGTTTTCCCTTTTCCTCTGGGAGAAGGGCAGGGAGCCTGCAGGCAGCCTTCGCTGTACATCCATGACATCCTGAGAGCACTTCTGTCCCAGTGCTCCTGGGGTAGGACTGTCCCCACAGTTGGGATTTCTAGGGGTGGGATCCAAACCGAAGATGCAAAGGCTGTAGGATTTGTCTCCTAACTTTCTAATGCTCAACTTTGCATCCTTAATTCTCTGTTAACACTGAGGTGAGAGGGTGCAGCGTTGGAAGCCTCTCTGTATTTATTTAAAGCAGGTTATTTGCTTGTAG
>NW_008661250.1:14517-19470 GCF_000695815.1 Acanthisitta chloris
CCTCTTGTTTGCCATGTGAAGGGAAGTGTGAACACCCAGACGGCCAGCTGTGTGCTGGACTTATTTATGAACCTTGAATATTTCATTGTACACCCTGGTGCTGCAGTGGATTTAGGAGATACCAGTCACACAGCAGAACAGGGAACAGGAGAAAAGCCAAAATGCAGCATTTGTCCCTCAAAATCTACTCACAGAAGGTGTCCCCAGGCTGGATGCGCCTTCTGAGGAGTCTCAGTGATGGGCTGGAGTGGTGAATATGCTTATTTTTTGCACCAAGATATTGTGCACTCAGGTGAATAGAAACCAAACGGGCATTGGTTTCCTTCTTCCATTTGATTGTTGTCTTAGTGTACTCACTTTGAGCAGGTAGGACGTCCTGGTGAGCACACATGTAGAGCTGGCAACTAATCTGCTCTGTCAATTAGCAAACTGTGCAGCAGAGGCCCTTAATTAGCAACTTAGTGAAATCTCCCTTGGAATGATGTTGTACAGCTGCTCTGCCCTGGCTGGCACTCGCTGGGAGGGTTCATAAATCACACCTGATGTCTCTGAAGTGGAGAAAAGTTTCCACTCTGACTTCTTTTCCTCTTGCACCTCCACTCTTGTCACATTTTCCCACCTAGCTCACCATGTCTCTCTATGCCTTTCTATCTGTGTTCTGGTTCAATCTTTTCTTGCCCTGTTGCTGTGATCATGGACCTGCAGGACCAAGGTGTCCAGGGAAAGTCATATCCCTGTAGCTGCCAAAGCTGGAGGCACCAACCCACTTGGCACGATGGCCTTGCAACCAAGATAGGCACAGTGGGAGCCCTTCAAGGACATGTTCATCACTGAGGCTCAGGCCATGTGTTTAATATAAGCGTTTTCTGCCCCAGACACCAGATTTTGTTGCATTAAAGACTGTAAAGCCTGATTCCTGGGATGTGGATGGATTGAGCACCCTCTGCTTGGCACAGGCTGCACCACCTCTGGGGACAATGCCAACCCCAGGGCAGGTAGAGGGGGAGCAGTCCCAGGTTTCCTCAAAAGCACAAAAGCAGCCCATTTCTCACATTCCCCTTTTTTTCCTCTTGCATTCTAACATTTTATTTCCCCAAGGATTCAGGAATTTTGTGTGGTGAGGGCATTGTCACCTGGTAATAGCAGTGGAAAAACTGAATCTCCTGGATAACAGCAAGGTAGTCCTCAGAAAGTAGCAGGAATATGGATTATTTTGGGGAGGGTGGGGGGAAGGACTTCGTTTATTTAGTGCTTTCAGTCTGTTCTGCCAGCTCCTGCAGTGCCTATTACCTGAACAATTATTTAGCCTCGTATTTATCATTACAGCAGCTTAGTCGTTAAACACAGGGAGCCTTCCTGCCACTCCCCATAGTTTAAGCCTTACAATCACGTGTCAAATGCTTTTGTTTTTCCATACCCCTTCCAACTGTGCCTTCAAAATAGAAATATAAAACACATAGCGCCCTGTGGTAGCTAAAAATGTCCTTTTTGGTTTTTTGAGAGCAAGCCTGGCTCCCTGTGCCTGTCCCTGGGTGTTGCGTGCTTCACCCCCATGGGCTCCGCTGCTTATCTGTAGTTTGTGTTATTAAAAGTCGGTATCTTTTCCTGTCTAACTGTGACTAGGGGAGCCAGTTTTGAGCTTGGCTTGGAGTTGATCTGTGGAAGAGTGGGATACTGTTATGGCTCAGGGAGCTTTGGAAGCCCTGAGGAAGAGAGTGATCACTGAGACCAGCACCAAACTCCCTCTAGCAAACGTGGAAATGGAGCTGAAATCACTACTTTTTTCCCCCACTCTGCATTCCAGAAGTTGCTTGCTCACCTATGTCTAATTTTTGTGCTGACAGGGATGCAATACAGAAGCTTGTAATTACAAATTTAATACCTTCTTTTTCTGCTCTATTGAATTCCATCAAAAAATAGCATGTTGGACCTTTTAAGACAGCAGCTACCATTTCTTCATCACCTTCACAGTGAATATCTTTGGACTTAATATTTCATAATATTTTTCCAGAGGAGAGGCTGTTACATTTCTTGTCTCATCCGGCACTTCTGCCTGATGGGCAGGAAGCTGCAGTCGTGCTGAATATCTCGTTCATGCACAGCAGGAGAGACCTCTTGAATCCCTTGAGTTGTGGCAAGGAAAGATGGATGTTTTGAGGAATAAAGGGATCTGGGATAGGAGGAATGCAAGGAGAGGGTTGAATAACTGGTGTTCCCTGTCATGCAGATAACACTGTTGCAGGAAAAGAAAAAAAAACAGGTAGATTTTGAGACAAAGCAATGCTTAATGCTGATTTATTCATTGCTTTGCAGGTTTGAAATGTTTGAACAGAACAGCTTTGAACAGTTCTGTATCAACTATGCCAATGAGAAGCTCCAGCAGCAGTTCAACTTGGTAAGGTCAACTTGGAAAAGTTCCATAAAACCAAGGAGAAAATGTAACAAGGCAGGACTTTTGTATGTCTGGCTTCTGCTCAAGGGCACTTACCTGCAGCCTGGGCAGATCCCACGGCCAGTGTGGATGTCGCCCTTGGGACACCTCTCTCCCAGGCACTGCACTGTGCTGGCACTAATTGCTCCTATCAGGGTGAAAAGTGTTGCTTGTCTGATATATCCTCTTGATGCTGGGGACAGGTTTGTATATGGTTTGTGCAAAGGTTCACGGGTTGCTTTAAGTAAGAATATAATTTGCCTTATTTTTGGTGTAGTTTAAATCCCCAAGCAAAACCTGGGTGGTCTCACCAAAGTCCTGATTTCCAGTGTGAGTTAAAATATGGGTGTGAAAATCTGCCCATTAAGCATGGTTTAAACCTGTGAAATGAAAACTCTGTATTAAATAGCAGGATTGGACACACTCCTCTCTTTTCACTTGGACATGCCTCGCAGAAAAGAGAGATTTTTTTGTTTGATTAGAAACAAGCACTTACCTGCACTGGAAATGAAACCAGTAAGGAGCTGTCTTCTGCTTTGGTTGTAAGCAGGGGGGAAAATTGCTATTAGTTTTAGGATCTAAAGGAAAACTTGTTAAATTTGAGCAGCTAAGCACTGCAGATTAGTTTGGCCCTTTGGAACCATATCATATGCGTAGACATGAACATTTGCAGTCTATCTAATGCATCAGATAGATCACTGCTGCTAAAAATGAAAAGTTAATTATGGATTGTATTTGCACTAATTCATATCTTACTTGGTATGTCTAACTATCACTTCTGAAGCTTATAAATTCAAGCTCTGAGATGACATGTTTGAAGAGATTTAGAAAAGCTATCTTTGAAGGGGAAAAAAAAGTGCATTTGAGAAATCATTTTTTAATAATACTTCGGAGTATCTCAGAAATAGCCAGAGACAATTTATCTGCTTGGGCAGAGGTCTGAGATGTATAAGCTGCGCAAAGGTTTCTGTAGTATATATGTTTCTACGTAAGAATCTGCAATGGAAGTGTCCCTGAGTCAGTCAGATGTTGCTGATTATATCCCTCCTAGGTTCTCTTTGTGAAGCTCTGCTCGCAGATGGGGGCATACCCCCTTGGCCCTGGCTGGGCTCCCAGTTGCAACCCTGCTGCAGGTCACTGCTGTAATGAGCACAGCCATAAAGGAGAGGGGGGGTTTTGTCAGCCCAGGAGATACACATGTCATTGCCATTTCCATAGATGGCTTCCACCTCTGTGTAGTGACAACTTCAGTCATTTTCTAATGAGCATCATTCAAAGCCTTGTTTTTCCCCTGCCCTGTGTTTTCATAGTGTAATGCTTTTGTTGTCCTTGCCAGAAGCTAGACTGTGTAGATGGCAGAGCCTGTACAGGCTATGTGCGAGGGCACCTAAACCCTCTGTGGCTTCTGGATGCTCTCTTGGAATGCTGTACTCCAGCAGGGCAAGGGTGTGAGTGGGGAAGGGGTTGGTGCTGTGCTGGATGGTGTGGTGGTCACTAACTCTGCTGTTCTCTCCTCTCAGCATGTGTTTAAGCTGGAACAAGACGAGTACATGAAGGAAGAAATCCCTTGGACTTTCATAGATTTCTACGATAACCAGCCCTGCATAGACCTTATAGAGACCAAACTTGGTATCCTGGACCTGCTGGATGAAGAGTGCAAGGTAAAGAGGAACACCCACCTTTCCACTGGCTTTTATATAGGAGGTTAAAGAATGGGTTCTAGCCTGTGGTAGCTTGCAAGAGGGTAAACATCTCCTTTTGTGTGTGTTGCTGGAGTGTTTGTGGCGAAGTAAACTGTTGACATTTGCTTCGCTTTAGAACATTTCAGAGCCTCCTTGGCTACCTTTTGTTTGCTACCACCCTGGCTACCTGATCTCACCACTGCTCATGTTTCTAGCCTGGTCATACTTAGGAATAGGCATTTCTTGAGAGCTTTGATTTTCTTAGTGTTGTCCAGGAGCTGCAGTTCCTCCCTGTCTCAAACCTTGTTTTGTCTCAAGGGAAACCTGAGTCCTCTTGCAGTAGCTTTTTGGGGTAAAGCTGATTGCATTTAGTGTAGACTTGAAAGACTTGTAGAGCTGGAGAACAGTTTGTTCTCTTTTACCTTCTCTCTCTCATATCAGCCAAAGTTAGATCTAGTTTAAAAGTTGAGCAGAAAGGACAGAATGGAAAACCTTCATGAGAACCCATAAGGAAGTCTGGACTCCTTGTTCAGTCATGAATTGTCAAGGTTGTCTAGGAACAGGAAATGTCAGATGGGAGATTTTCTTGGGAAGCTGGAATGCATATATTCAAAGTCTTTGACGCTGATTCCAACATGATGCATCATGTTGGAAGGAGATGGAGACTGACTTCCTGCTGGATGTGGCTGTCTTCAGGAGCCTCAGACTGGTTTTGCTATGGTATGTTCAACAAGTTGTCCTTGAGAAGAGTTTCCATTGAGACTTGGGTATATTGTGTGCCAGGAAATGCCTTACTGATTGTGGAAGGGCTTGGAGTGTTTTTGAACAAAGGTAGGAAAG
>NW_008661250.1:19542-26618 GCF_000695815.1 Acanthisitta chloris
GACACAAGGAATTCTTGTTGGGTCTGTTGGGTCAGGACAGATCTGGTGGCCTGAGACCAGGAGTGCCACGTTGCATCAGAGGGGAAGGTTTGGGGCACATTATTTAGACTGGTGTTCTTACTGGGATTTAAGGAAATGTATGAGCTGTCCTTGTCTGGCAGGGGGATGACCTGTCAGGGCTTTGCTGTCCTCCAAGTGCCTTCCTAGGCATGATGGGGCTGTCCCAACCTGCACACCCCATGAGCTCAGTCCTTGTCTGAGGTACAGACAATTTGGCTATCTCCTTGTGATGAGCCAGAGCTGGGGCTTTGCCCTTTTCAAATCTGCTCTCAGGAACACTCCTTAAAAAGGAGCACAAATTAAACTTAATTTGATGTCCTTAAAAATAGCATCTCAGCCAGTGCTGGCTCGGAAGGAGGGCAGATTATTTGCTTGATATTCAGCACCATTTCATCTGGTCTCTGTGCTATTAAGCCTCTTAAATTTTTCAGGCTCAGGCTGTCTCCTGGATGCTGTGAGGACTGTGGGGGAAGTTTCCCTCATGCCATGTTGGGAATAAGACCCTTTGCTCCTCTCTGGAGTGCCTGTCTCTGGTGTCATTGCACTAGATGGAGTGACCCCAATGCATCAGCAGAATATGGGCAACTTTGCTGTAGATCTTGCTGGTGTGAGTTTTTTTCATCCATGGTTTGTTTTTGACCAAAAGTATGAAACACAAGATCTATTCCCCTCCCCCACATCTAATGCCACTTATCAGGGTATTCACCCATCAGTGGGGGATGCTGTTGTTAGTCACAGGCCTTTATTACAGGCCCTGCAATCACTTCTTTTATAATAACCTGCAAGTGTTCTTCAGCTTTATGAAAATTTCAGCAAAACCTGTCAGCTGAAAGCAGCGGTTTATGGATGAAAACCTTCACCCCCATTGCAGTGTTTCACCTCTCAGGGTGGGACCACAATAGGGTAATTGCACATCACCTTGTTAGAAGGTACAATGGTGGATAAATATACTCTGGGACTTGGAACCGCATCAAGGGGATCCTGTCTACATAATGAAGTATTAGTGCATATGCAGAGGGTTTGTCACTAATGTTTTTGCTTCACAGTATGGATTTTTGGTTTTTAATCTTTAATGTGTGCTTGGGGAGGAGGTGGTTGGGTACATGCTGCAGCACTTTCGCTAATGAAGGTTGTGTGAGACCCTTGTCACTGTCCAGAGAAAAGGACCAGATAGGGTTGAAATGGGAAGCAGGAGTGGAAGAGAGGACTTTTGACCTGAGATTGGAGTGTTAAGGACTAAACCTGTCTTGTGAAAGCAAATGAGAAAACCCCTAGTTCTTAAAAACAAGCTTTAGGATATAGAATCATAGAATCACAGAATAGTTTGGGTTGGAAGGACTTTAAAGCTCATACAGTTCCACCCCCTGCCCTGGGCAGGGACACCTTCCACCAGCCCAGGCTGCTCCAAGCCCCATCCAACCTGGGCTGGACCACTCCCAGGGATGGAGCAGCCACAGCTTCTCCAGGCAACCTGTGCCAGTGCCTCAGCACCCTCACAGCCAGGAATTCGTCCCCAGTATCCCATCTGTCCCTGCCCTCTGGCACTGGGAAGCCATTCCCCTTGTCCTGTCCCTCCAGACCCTTGTCCAAAGTCCTTCTCCAGGAGGGAGATGTTTATTTTTGGAGTTTTTTAAACAGCTTTGAAATCTCATGAGTGGAAGGTGTTGTAGAAATATTAAGGTTGAAGGCACCTTCTGGAGCTTATTTGGTCCTACCTCCAGTTATGTCCTTAGTCTGCCCAGGAAGCTTTATAATCAACATGGACTGTGACCTATGTCCTCTGCTAAGTGTCCATGGAGTCCTTGAAGAGCCCGTGTCCTGTTTCCTGCACTGGAGTATCACCTGCCCAGAGCTTTTAGGAACTCTTGATTTTGCTTTGGCCTAAAAAAATGCAAGAGGAACAGCAAGAGGTCATGTCTCATGCACAGAAATGACCTTGGCCAGAACCTAAGACCACCATGGTGGCGTGACACTGATGTACTCTAGTGCAAATTGGTGAGCCTGAAGAGGTGGCGAAGGGGAAAAGGGCATCCAGGGCAACCTCCCTGCTAGTGAGCTGTGAGGTGTGAATGGAATCATTATGAGGCCAAAGCAGGTGGTGATAAATAATTTGATATAAGAACAGAGCTCTTGATGAGAGCAAGCTGATGAATCTAGGTGACTGTAGAGCCTATCAGAAAAAAATTAGTTTGGAGGATGTCTTCTGCAAAACCAGTTGTGGGAAGATTGTTTGGATGTCTGGAATGGATTTAGGGTATGGTTGCACTTGCTGTGGGGGGAATTACTTTGGTGGAGGAGACAACAGGCTCCTTAGGAAGACTTTGAAGTCTTCAAGGTCTGAGAGAACAAGTGAAAAGACTCTCAGTCTCTGGAGAGGAGCAGCCAGTTGGGGTTGGTTTTTCAAGAGACTTAAATTATCCTCTGAATAGACTAAAAGCTCTGTAAGAAATGCGATCAAGTGTCTCTGTCAAAGCTGGATGACCTGCCCAGCTTTTCAGGCTGAAACTACTTGCCCTGTGGAAGTGCTGCATGTCTTCTATATGCTTTCCAAGTGCCTTGGACAATGCTCTCAGACACATAGTAGGATTGTGGGGGGTGACCTGTGCAGGGCGAGGTGTTGCACTCAGTTATTCTTGCCTGTCCTTTCCAAGGCAGGATAGTCTGTGATTCTATTTGTGAGTAGAATCACGAAATCACAGAAACACAGAGTCAGTCAGGTTGGAAGGGACCACAGTGGGTCATCTGGTCCAACCTCCTGCTCAGGCAGGGTCAGTCCAGAGCACATAGCACAGGGTTGTGTCCAGACAGCTCTTGAACACCTCTAGTGAGGGAGAATCTATGACCTCTCTCAGCAATCTGTTCCAGTGCTCAGTGACTCAGATGGTGAAGAAGTTCCTCCTGGTATTCTGTGCATCAGGTTTTGCTGTTACCTCTTCTTTTATTGGTTTCCACCACTGAGAAGAGCCTGATCCATCCTCTTGGCACCCCCTTTAGATACGTAAATACATAAGTATATAATGACTGAGTACAGTCAGAGGTTGCTGTGGATGCCCAGGTTTCTCTGTAAGGTGTGCTGCTACCTCATTGCTTTCTTGCTTTTGGCAGTGCTGTTGAGATGGGAGTAGAAATGAAAAAATTAAGGAGAAGAAAAGATTTCCATTAGTATGAAGTGCATCCAAAAGGATTCAGTCAATAAGGGGCTGTTGGGAGTGATTCATGTGTCAATCATGAGAGTTGTTAGGGACCTTAGTGAAATTCTTTCTGCTGAGGAGCTGCCTGACTCTGAGGCTGCTGAAAGGGGATATGTCTCACCTACCCTAACAACTCCCTCATGTTTGAACTCACCTTGATTTCTCTCATTCTGGGACTCTTTTGTGGCTCCATTTTGTGTTTTATGGCACGTTGCCATCATGTTCTGCTGCTGGCGTGCCAAATGCTTTTTCTAACGCTGTTCAAAATATGCTCTTTAACCTTTCCTGTGTCCTTCTGTCAAGTGCCAGAAACACTGAAGCCTCCTTCTAGCCGACTGGTTTTCAATCCCACTTGTCTCCGCGCATCGCTGCAAACTTGGGTATCTGAGCAAATGTGTTTTCCTTGTCTGGACTCGTTAGTTTTTTGAACATCAGAAATCAGCACATTGCCTTCCTGTGCTGCCCTGTCCTGTCCGGAGGGATTTCTGCTCCACGAGCAGATATGTGGGGGTTGGACCTCTGGGCTTTCCTTTCAGGCCGACCGCGCGATCTGACGGCAGAATAACCTCCCCTACGTCACGCTGTCAGCTTTGATGACTTTTAAGTCAGGCACATCACTTGCAGTGGAACATGTCTCTGGAGTGGAGAGGAAGCCTCTTTTCAGGCTTTAACTCATGTTGGAGTGATAAGGGCAAAAGAAAGAAGATGTAAATAGTTCCCGCTGTGTTTTCTGAGAGTTGGCTTTTAGATCGTTAGGTTTGAATCCTAGAACAGTTTGGGTTGGAAGGGGCCTTAAAGCTCATCTTGTTACACTCCCTTCCATGGGCAGGGGTCTCCCTGCCCATGACCACTAGATCAGGTTACCCCAAGCCCTGTCCAGCCTGGCCTGGAACACTTCCAGGAGTGGAGCAGCCACAGCTTTTCTGAGCAAATTGTGCCAGTGCCTCACCACCCTCAGAGGGAAGAATTCCTTCCCAACATCCCATCTGTCCCTGCCCTCTGGCAGTGGGAAACCATTCCCCCTTGTCCTGTCCCTCCAGGGCCTTGTCCACATTTCCTCTCCAGCTCTCTTGGAGTCTCTTCCTAATATCCAAATCTACCTGCTCCAGCTTAAAGCCATTGACCTTTGTTGTTTTAATGCAGCTAATTGTAATTCTATTGGAGGTGGTGGTGGAGGAAATCTCAGACTTCAGTCCACACAGCTCCAGGCATCTCAGAGAATTATAGAATCATCCAGGCTGGAAGAGACCTTTAAGATCATCAAGTCTAACCACTAACCTCGCACTTCCCTGTAACCCCTAGACCTTGTAGCTTCTTAGCTGGGTGGTAGTTGTGGTGGGTTCTTGGCTTTCAGGGGTGCCAAAGGGGTGTACTTGTGCCTGGGAGCTGACCCTGGCTGATCTGGGTGGGTTTGATTTCAGTTGCAGTGACTCCTGGCAGCTCAGGGGACAGTGTGTAGAGAGGGGAAGTGACAGTGGCCAGGATTATGGCTGATTTTATGCAGTGACAGGTAGAGGCACAGTGAGGACAGACGAGCAGTAGCAGTGACCTTGTGCAGTGCCTGGTCTTGAGTTTTGCCCCGTTTAAAGATTCCATACAAAACTTGCAAGACAGTGACTTTTCCTCTTCCCCATCCCCTAAAAAAGAGATGAGATAGTCTCTAAATAACCTTCTCAGTGGCTCTAAAGGCCTTAAACTGCCAAGCTAATACCAAAAGCTGCTATAATAGTGCAGATAATGGCCCTGTTAGGTTTTATCTCCGGAACTTGGTCCCTATCAGGTGCTTCCCAGGCTGCTAAAAATACCCAGGCTGCAGGACAGTGAGCAGGGTATGGCAAAACCCTCTTTCTGGGAGGCAGGAGTGATGCCTTTGAAGTTTAGCTCTGAGATAAGCAGGTTTTTCAGCAAAGTGGATGGCCTAGAAGAGAGCTGGTGCAGGATAAATCTGCTCTCGGCAGCACCTGACAGCTCAGGTGGCTGGAATGCTCCTACTCAGCACCTGTGGCTTAGTCCTGAACAGGAGGCACCTAGTGATAGCTCCAGACAGGATGATCTGTACATATTAATATTAAATAAATCTGATGAAAAGAAACCCATTTGTATTTATATAACTCTGTAGTTTAAGCATGCAAGTCTATCCTGCATAAATAAAATATGTATGTAATTGCATAACTAAGTGCCTTTTAATATTTATGTATGATCTGTGTTATTTCTGTGTGTGTCCATAATTGGCTGCACTTAAAACCTGTAAAATATAAATAAATCTGGGATAGCATGGCTTGCATGAGTGGCTGCTGCATTTAAATCACCCCTGTTAACAGGGAGGGGCAGGAGATGCTTATCCCTGTGCCCACAGCCCTTCTGGTGTGTTTGGGTTTGCTGTTGTGAAATCAAAGGCTGTTCTGGAGCAGCATGAAGAGATATACCTCATCTGTCTCAAAGTTTTGCTTCTTAATTTCCCATTTCCTCTGTCATTTTTCATGTAAAGGTGTATGTGAAGTCCTGATGGATGATCCGGAGCTCTCCCTGACACTGTACAGTTGTTCTGTGGTTTCTAGGCTTTGTCCCATCGAATTTTAAATATTGGCTCAACACTTTTCTTCTGACTCTTTTTCTAACCTAAATAAATGTGTCTCTGTGTCTGTGTCCAGCCACTGCTGTCCCATGGCATGGATGGGGTTGAACCCCATTGGTTGTGGTTTGCAGTCCTCAGGACTAACAGCTTCACTCCTTGTTTCTTTTCCTTTCCTTTAAGCTGGAAAAGCTCAAAATAAGAGAGATGTACTGGTACATGGTTCTTCCCTCAGATGTCCTTACGTTCTTTGGAAGGTTTTGGGGCTTTTGGCCAGTTAGCAGAGAGGAACCTAAACATACCCTAAAAAAAATGAATCTTCATGGGATATATAATGATGAGAGAGTGTTGGAAGTTACAGCCTATTGTTATATGCTGCTATACAGCTGTGTATGCAGCTATACAGCTGCATACACTATATATAACATATAGTTATATGCAGCTATACAGCTTGGAAAATAATCAAACAATCAAAATTTCCCTCGTCTTGGCAGTTGATGGCATTGACTTAATTTCACCATCATTTAGTGGGTTGAAACTGCAGGTGCTGAGGGGGAAGATAAGCTCAAACTCTCTTTGTAAGTGCTGATTTGTGGGAAGTAGCCCATTCTTTTGCTGCATAGGTAGTGCTGTGAGGTGTTCTTTTTAGTCATTGCAGTTGTTTAGTGTTTGTCCATTCTCTGCCCCATCCTACCATGGCAATGTCTTGGGCAATACCAGATTTCTTGGTGTACCACAGCCAAATCCTTTCAAGGACAGGCCCATGTAGGACTTTGCACCCTGACTTTGGTATAAACAAGATGCAGAAGGAGGGCTTGGCATCCAGGACATCCATGGCACAGAAAGTGGGATGTGTGAGAGGAGGACAGGTATGTGGGTCTGAAGTTCCAACTGTGTGTGACTGTATCCCACTTCAATCCTGCTGTGAGGCAGAGATTTTTTAAGACTTAGCATTTTATTGTTAATTGATTTTAATATTTTAACATTTTCATTATATTATCATTATCATTTTAAATTAAATAAACCAGAACTTCCTGCGTGTTGTCTCTGTTTCTGAAAACATTTGTTCATCAAAAGTAGCATTAAAAAAGTAATGTGGGTGCTTGAGCAATTAGAATCACAGAATGTTAAGGTGTTGGAATGGAGCTTAGAGATCATCCAGCCCCAACCCTTGCCCTGGGCAGGGACACCTCCCACCAGAGCAGGTTGCTCAAGGCTCATCCAACCTGGCTGTGAACACTGCCAGGGTTGGG
>NW_008661250.1:27180-30760 GCF_000695815.1 Acanthisitta chloris
CTGCAGGTTGCTCTGAGGTCTCCACACAACCTTCGCTTCTCCAGGCTGAACAGCCCCAACTCCCTCAGCCTGTCCTTGTAGAGAAGGTGCTCCAGTCTCTGATCAGCTTTGTGGCCTCCTCTGGACTTGCTCCAACAGTTCCATGTCCTTATGCTGAGGACACCAGAACTGTGTGCAGCATTCCAGGTGAGGCCTCACAAGAGCAGAGTAGAGGGGGAGAATCACCTCCCTCAACCTGTTGCCCACACTCCTTTTGATAATTGGAATTAATCAAAGTTAATGTAACTTTAGTGTAAAAGTAGTATTGATATTTTTTTTTCCTTGCTAGAGCTGTTCTGAATGTTGGAACAGAACCAGCATTTGGGTGTTTTTCACTGGAAATTAAGTTTTTGTGTGTTTGTCAAGAATATGCATGAAAATTAAACAGCACTTGCTCCTAGATCTAGGGAGTGGTCATTGCTTCTCAAACACTCCTGTAGGCCGTGTGGAGTATAGGAAGGCCAAGGAGGGATCCTCCAAAATGTCCCTGCTCCTCCTTTGTGCATGACCACCACTTTTTGGTCTGTTTTCTTCCATCCAGATGCCCAAGGGCACTGACCGGAACTGGACACAGAAGCTGTACAACCGTCACACTGGCAGCCCACACTTCCAGAAGCCTCGAGCGTCCGGCACCTCCTTCATCATCCTGCACTTTGCTGATAAGGTACCCAGGGGTGGTGAACTCAGAAATGGGAAATAGATGGAGGGTAAATTGGTTTGCAGTCCCAGTGAGCTGCATTGTGGTGATAGGGATGCCTGGTTGGCAGCAATCTCAGTTTGGTGCTCAAGTCTAGATCAGCTCTGAGTACTTCAGCCTGCAAACTATGGCACTAAGCTCTAAATGGTTGTGGTTTCTAGAGGAGACAGAAATCCTCTTTCTCAAAGCTGCGGTGAAATGAATTTCTCTAAGTGCAGCTTGACAGAAAATGTATTAGAAAAGGGAATTATTTTTTTAAAGCAAGAGCTGTGAATGTCAGCAAGTCATGGTGGGGAGGAGCACTGAGTGGTGACCCTGGGGTGATCCCACTTTTCTGAGGGAGAAGATGCCAGCTGTGGGACTACACTAAACTAAATCCCACTGTCTGGTGCTTTAGGGGCTTGTCCATGGGCTCCACCTTCATCCAAAACCTGACGTGGCAGGTGTCACTCACAGCAAATAAGAATCTTAAAAGCTTGCAGTTCTCCAAAACACATCTTTGTTAGAAAACAAAATGTGAGACCAGCCCGGAATGTGTCTGAGGAACTGGACGGACAGGCAGGTGTTGTCATGACATATAGGTGCTTCTCCTAACCAGCTTTGCCCTGGATGCTAGAGGCACTTTTCATGGCAAAGGCTGCTACTCACCTTTCCTTAGGCAAGTGGTTTTGCACATTTATTGTTCACAAACAATATCTCTTTGCAAGTTTTCCTTTTTTTTTTCCCCCTTGTGGACACTTATTTCATCCAACTTCAAATGTAAAAAATTAAATTGTCTCCTGTCCCCTCTATATTCCAATCCTCTGCAGTTTCAAAACCCAAGAGACCTACAAGAGACATAGCCAGGTCATCTTTCAAGGTTTATTGATTAACTTACAAGGAGCCCAGGAATGAACAAAAGAGTATGTAGTGGTACTGATGATCTATGCATTTTTTACTCCTGGTTTCCATACAGTCTGTTTTTAATGACTCAGAAACAATCTGTGTTTGCAATAAGGATTTTGCTTCACTCATGTTCACTTTCTTTGATAAGAAGTGACCTCTGAATTCCAGTTGTTCCCCACTTGCCCTTGCCAGGTTTTTTTTTTTGGGTGGGCTTCTGACAGCAGAGGGCAATGAGAGCACCTTGTTCCTGTATGGCTGGACTTCACCCCCTGAGCTTCTTCCTTTTGTGTCTCCTCCTAGGTGAAATACGAGAGCATAGGGTTTCTGGAGAAGAACAGGGACACTGTGCATGAGGAACAGATCGACATCCTGAAAACCAGCAAGGTAAAAGCAGCAAGTCAGGGCGGTGCTCCTGGCTGGAGCTAAATCATGCATTCCTGTGCCCACCACAGCATGCCAAGTGGGTGAACATGCAGCTACCTCAGACCACTAACAGCAGCAAAAGAGGCAAATAAAAGGAATGTAGAGGAAGGAGGAAGTGGGTAGAGGACGGTGCTGGAGGATATGGTCACACCCATGTGTGTGTGTGCATGGTCCTCTGCTTTCTTTCACTCTGGAGTCAGTATCCTGTCAAGATGCATCTCAAAAATAACTTCCAAACCCACTGATCCTTTTCTTTTTGTGTCACCAAGAGCCAAAATTAAGAACAGGTTGTTACAAGGCATTGTAAATCTCACTTAACTCTTGCTTGGAGCTTCCTCAAGTGTCACCTGGCACTGAAGGTGTTATAGAATCACAGAATGATTTGGGTTGGAAAGGACCTTAGAGATCATCTAGTTCAAATCACCATGGGCAGGGACACCTTCCACTAGACCAGGTTGCTCAAAATCAAGGTGATCCTGGGGTTAAAAGCCGCAGTCAGCTGTGTAGTCTGTATATTGTGGATAGCTTTGCTGACCCTGCCACCCTCTTTCATGGAAATGGCTGTTCCCCTTAGCTGCAGTTTGTCACACTTGGCCCTGAGTCTTTTAATTACCTTAATAGTTAGTATGCAAAAATAGAGTTAATATGCAGTGCTGGATATATGAATTCTGAGACATCCCAGCTGCTGTTTTACACCTCTGGCAATACATAATTTTAACACATGTTGATGATCACACTTGCTGTCGCTTCTGTGTTACAAGATTTTGTGCCATGTACCTTTCCTCTCCTGAGTATCGTACAAACAACTTTTCAACATCTCACTGCATCAATGGGGATGTATTGAGTGACCTTGAATACCAGGTGTCCTGGTAAAGAGCTTCTTGGCTTCTGAGGTTTAAAGTGTCGGGTAGTCCTGAGGGCTGTGAATTTGGTGAGGTGTTGGAAGCAGAAGAGCAGTAGCTGTGGGGCTCTGCAGGCTTTGGGGTGGGTTGTTCCTGCAGTCGGGCTTCAAGTTGGAGACTTTATGGTTGCATATATAAGCTGAGCAAATTTTACACTGACTTCCAGTACCATAATCTTCTTCTTCATGAGTACTTGCATGGATTGGGTTAAAAAGTGTCAACATAAACATCTAAGGAATTTCAAATCCTTGTTGGTTTAAAACCAGACACATAGTTCTTCCCTGTAGCATTCTCAGTTAATGAGCTGAAACTTTAGACAACCTCAGCCCTTCCAAGTGTTAGTATGAAAATTCAGTTCTGTGAAGTCCAACTCACCATCCAGCAGACAAAATCAAGGCCCCATGACCCTAGGGCACCATTGTTCTGCCCAGCCTTTTACGTGTTTTAAGGAAGGAATACATCTGATTTCTCCAATCCATTTTCAAAGCCTTCCCCAGTGTGGGCCAGAACGTTAAATTAGTTTTGGGTTTATATGCATTACAGTTTTTGAATCCCCTCTGCATGTTGCAAGGGATGCCATCCAGGGGGACCTTGATAGGCTTGAGAAGTGGCCAATGCAAACCTCATGAAGTTT
>NW_008661251.1:0-2763 GCF_000695815.1 Acanthisitta chloris
CACCTGTCTCTCAAACCGAGACACATGAGATCTGCCAGACTCCAGGTGGAGAAGCACCCACAGAGAAGCTCTCCTTCCTCCCTTGGACCTTCAGCTTTTAACAAAATCCACTCATCCCTGAAGATGCATGTGCCAGGAAAAGCCTGGAAGTACAAATGGGAGCTAAGGCCATTCCAGTGAGGTGCTCCCTGGAGAAAGTGATACAGAAGTGGTGCGGGAGCCACTGGGGCCCAATCCATGTGTCCCAGCACACTGCAGTACAATATGCGAAGAGCCTCCGCTTGGTGCTGGACAAGATTCTGCGGCGGCAGAGGAAGTTTCCATCTCCAGGGAGCTCTTCTGAGCCACCTATATCGGAGTAGGATGAAGGCTCTGTCAGCAGCTTGAATGCTTCTATGGAGGAGTATTAAATGAGTTTTACATAGGTACATTGAAGCCTTAAATAAATAATTTTTTTGCCCCCCAAAAGCTCTTGGAGAACTCCCCCTGCTCTGAATTGGACTGTGATTGGCCTCCTGGCACAGCACTGGATTAGGATTCAAAATGGGAATGTAGCATGACTGGAACAGGGACAGGGAGTGGGAGCAGAAGAAGGAGGAGCAAGATTGAAGAGAGGACAGGGCCAGGGCAAGGAGCAGCACTGAAACAGGGATGGGTTGTGGGAGCACAGGAAGGACCAGGGCTGGAGAGAAGATGATAGCCCTTGGTTTGCCCTGGGACGAGATTCCATGAGAACAAGCCCCAGGTGTTTGTAAGTGGCGAGTGTGGGGCTGCAGGGACCACCCAACCTCCCATTGGAGGACCTGTGTATGCCGACCTTCCCCCAGGTGTTAAAGCCATTGGTGTGGTTACTCTTCCTGCTTCTTCATCATACATCGTGATGGAAGCTCTTGAGGGAAGGTGCTTTGTGCTCTTCCTTGCAGCCACAGCATGGGCACAGGGTGCTGTGGGTAAGAGGGTTTTGGGGGGTCTGGCTGTACTCCCTGGGGAGGGAGACAAGGCAGTGACTCCTGGTCACCATGGTCTCATCATCCCCTGGGGCCACCTCCTTCCCTGTCCTCCTGAGGCTCCAAATCATCAGCCGGTGGGATTTGAGGTCCAGCTGAGCTTGGGGATCACTCCTGGGAGTAGCCTGAGGGTCTCAGCTGTCTCAGCCCTCCCTGTGCTCTCCCTGCCACAGTGTCTGTCACGTGTGGCCCTGCATGGCTCTCTGTGACAGTGCCAGCTGGTGTCCTGGCGAGCCACTTGGCCACTGGGGAGCTGATCCTGGGCTCTGGATGTGGGGTGACCAGCACTGACAGGGATGGATACCACCTGGAGCACCCCCTCAGGAGCTGTGGGACCACCCTGCAGGTGAGGAGTGGGATCACCTGATGGAGACAGGTGTAGGATGGCAGCGAGGGCACCATGTCAGGATCCCCCAGGGAAGGAGACCAGTTAGAACCAGTGTGGTGGGTCCCCCACAACCACCTGTGTCCCCAGGGTGCCTGTGCCATCACTGTCACTGTGCCCATGTGTTGGGTGGACCCCCAGGTCCTGGCATCCCAATGGGGAGGGTCCTCAGCAGTACCCACAGGGAAAACCAGCCTTGGTGGGAGGGTGGGAGCACTGGTTTGTGAGGAGGCATTACTGGTGACCTGAAACTTGTGTGCCAGTGGCTTTTTGGGTGCTGGGGACACCTATGCTGAGCTGGGTGACACCTTCATCCCTACATCCACTCCTTCTACAGCTCCTCCCTGACAGCATCCGTTATGGCAACACCCTCCGCTACCGCCCCTCAGCCAGGGGGCTTGTGGCTCATGCCAGGCCCTTCTCCCTCCCTGTGGAATGTTACTACCTCAGGTAAGTGGGGAGACCCCCAGAGCCCAGGACTCCCTAGCTGAGTGCACCCAGATCCAGGGCTCTGCATCCCATGAGCTCCATGGTGGGATTCCTCTGTGACATATTCTATGCAGAGAGGGTGTGGGGCTGTCCATACCAGGGGAATGTGGCAGGATGGGGTGCATGGGTGCTCCTAGGAGCCTCTCACCCCACTCAGAGGTGGGGTGCCCTGTGGCACAGGTCAGGCAATGCTTCCTCCAGAGCCATCCTGCCCACTTGGATCCCCTTCAGCTCCACGGTCGCTCACCAGAGACACCCACGCTTTGCCCTGGATGTGTATGACAGTGAGTGGGGGAGCCCTGAACACCCTCACGCCCTGGTGGGGGAAGCCCCGTGATACACAGGTCACCCCCTTCAAGGTCCTCCCACCTATCCCATCCCTCCTATTCCCTGGGGAGCTGATCAGCATCGAGGCCTCCGTGAGCGCCGACCCCTGACTAGGGCTGTGACCCCCTTGATGGTCTCCATGAGCTTCCAGGAACACCTGATGGAGCCCACCATGGTGCCCTTCTCCTTGCAGGCTGCCTGGGAGAAGCCAGTGACCACCTGGGGCTGATCTCAGCTCACTCCACCCCATCCTTGTCCCCAGCAGAGCACACCCTGGCACCACCTCACAGCCCCTCGGTCCCTGTGGTGCACGGGGAGAAGAGGGGCTCAGGTGAGTGTGAGCCCCCCACGGTGCTGGGGGACGGCTGGGGTGGCCCTGCTGTCCCCTCCCCCCCTCTCTCTCCTCAGGGCTGGCTGTCCCTGTCCCTGGCCCCACGGTGGCCATGGTGGCCATGGTCTCCATCCTTGCAGCCGTCAGCGTGGCTGGATGCTACTGCTCAGTGCGGTGGCGGCGCGGTGGGAACAGGGTGGAGGGTCCCGAGGTCCCCCTGGGGG
>NW_008661251.1:2789-3579 GCF_000695815.1 Acanthisitta chloris
GGTGGCCAGCAGTGCCTGGGTCACCCCCAGGAACTTCCCAGCTCCTGCTGAGCCTAGTACTGTGTGAGCATCCTTGTTTTGAGAATAAAGCCAGGGCAGTGTGGGAAGAGGCAGTGGAGTCAGTGTACACCCTGGGAGGCTTAGGGGTGCTGTGGCATGTCCCCAGTGCCACTGTGTACCACAGAAGGTCCCACTGGCTTCTCTGGGGTGCTGAGCCCCCTCTATCAGGGGTGCTCTGGTGGGTGCTGGGAGCTGTGGGGATTTTGGGGTCCCATGTGGGTGCTCATGAGCACCTGAGCTCCTGGCTCTGGGGTGGAGGGATATGGGCTGCTCCCCAGTTTCCAAAGCTGCTTGGACATCATCCCTAGGCTGGAGGGGACATGGATCACAGGGTTCTTGTGCCACTTGCCTCCCCCAGGGGACACGAGCTCTGCCTTTCCTTGTTCACCACGGGCTCCAGGTACCCTCTCTGAGTGCAGGGTGATACCTTGTGTCTCCCTCATCCCAAGTATGTTAATTACACATAGCTTAGAGCTTTCTCCTCAGGGCTGGACACCCAAAAAATAGGGATCAGCACCTTGGGGACAATGCCATTGCACTGGTGAGTGGGTGGGATGAGTGTGGGGGGGCTTTCCCCCTCCCCTGCTGCACCAGGACTTGTCCGGGACAGATCCAGGAGGATCCTCAGGATCCTCCCTGCCTGGGGAAGGGGCGTCAAGGAGATCCAAGGGGCATCGTGTCTGGGCAGCGTCCTCGTGCTCCCCGGAGCCCCCAGTTGTGGGGGGAGGAG
>NW_008661251.1:3684-4091 GCF_000695815.1 Acanthisitta chloris
ATTTTTCTTCCAGGAATTCGCCGCGGGGCTGTTTCCTTTCTATTTTTTTCCCTTTCTGAGCTCCTGTAAACATGGCGCGGAGCTGGAAGGGGGGGATTTTGGTGGGGTTCTGTGCCCTTGGCAGCCCACTTTGCTCAGCTCCCTTTCGCGGGGGTGTGGGTTGGGGATAAGCATCGTTCCCCACGGGGCTCTGGGTCCCTGCATGGAATGCGGCGGCCCCACGGAGCATCTCCTCCTTGCCCCATGCAGCTGCAGTGCCCCACGGGGCATCTCCCCCACGCATTTGGGGTGATTCACTGGGCATCTCCCCCTGCCCCACGCAGCCCCACGGAGCATCTTCCCAGCTCCACAGAGCATCTCCCCACTCCGTCTCATGTACCTGGGATGCCCCACGGATCATCTCCTAC
>NW_008661252.1:0-503 GCF_000695815.1 Acanthisitta chloris
TCCATCTCTGTCCATCTCTGTCCATCTGTCCAGTGTCCATCTGTCCCTGATGTCCCTATGTCCACCTGTCCCTGCCCCAGGAGCAAACCACCTTTATCTGTGTGTGCATCGCCGAGTTCCTGTCGCTGTATCCCTGTGTCTCTGCCCATGGTGTTAGGGGGTCCCTGTGTCCATCTGTGTCCATCTGTCCCTGTGTCCATCTGTGTCCCTCTGTCCATCTGTCCATCTGTCCCTGATGTCCATCTGTCCACCTGTCCCTGCCCCATCGCCGAGTTCCTGTCGCTGTACGAGACCGAGAGGCTGATCCAGGAGTTGGCAAAGTGTCGCATCGACACTCACAACATCGTGGTCAACCAGCTCGTCTTCCCCGACCCTCTGCGGCCCTGCAGGATGTGTGAGGCCAGGCACAAGATCCAGGCCAAGTACCTGGACCAGGTAACCTCACCTGGCCTGGGGGGGCTGAAGGGTTAGGGTTTGAGGGGTTAAGGGAGGGTTTGGGGGGT
>NW_008661253.1:0-4390 GCF_000695815.1 Acanthisitta chloris
AGGGAGGTTGTGGATGCTCCAACCCTAACAATGTTCATTGCAGGTTGGCTAAAGCCTTGAGCAACCTGCTCTGGTGGGAGGTGTCCCTGCCCAGGGATTAGATGATGTCTAAGCTCCATTCTAACCCCTTTAACATTCTATGATTCTATGTTTTCCTTCACTTCCAGACATAGCTAAAAGCAGGTGGTTAATTCACTCTGTACTGCTAACTATTGGAATGCCAGAGCAAAGCTGCTGTCACCCAGCACATAGCTCAGCCTAACACACTCACTGCAGCCTTAGTGCCACTGCATTAAACACAGAGCTGCTGGCTGGGAAATGACCTCCTGCTTATCAGTGGCATCTCTCCCTGGCTTTATTTATGGGCTGCAATAATATTAGTGGAATATTATTGTTGTCCTTTTGGCAAACTATGCTTTATTTATGGCAAGGAGGTAGGAAACACAGTCTGCATAATTGAGGTCCTGATGGAAGCAAACATATGTGAGAAATTTCTTAATTTGATTTCAGACACACACAATGCTCAGTCCCTGCTCTCCTTATCTTCCTGTCTATTTGTCTTTCTCCATATGGACACATCCATTTATCTCCTGCTCTCTTCCTTCTCAGGCTCCTGCTTCTCTGGGATCCAATGTTGTGCTATTTCTGGAGGAGGCAGAGAAGCTGTGGGAGCACAGATGGGCATGAAGGAGTTCTTGGAGGGGAAGGTTGAGCACAGAAACAGCCAGGAGAGACAGCTTGGAAGGTGTTGGGGATGAGAGTGACACCTCCAGGGGGAAAAAAATGGGAAAAGGAGCAGAGAAAAAGAATCAGACAAGATCTGAAATAACCTCCAGCCAGCCCAGGGGTTAGGTGTGAATGCAGATGGTGCTGAGCTCTGTCTGGGGCTGCAGGCTCTGCCTTTCCTCCTGCAGCATGGACCAACACCTGGGGGCTCTGGGCCATTTGCAAAGCTTTCAGTCATGCAGGTTGGTTAGCTGTAGATGTCACAGAATCACAGAATCATCCAGGTTGGAAAAGCCCTTCAAGATCATCAACCTGTGACCCATCACCACCTTGTCAACTAGCCCAGAGCACTGAGTGCCATGTCCAGTCTTTCCCTTAACACCTCCAGGGATGGTGACTCCACCACCTCCTTGGGCAGCACATTCCAATGTCTCACAGCCCTTTCCATGAGGAAACAACTCCTGATGCCCAACCTGACCCTCCCTTGGCACAGCTTGAGGCTCTTTCCTCTTGTCCTGTTGTTCCTTGGGAGCAGATCCTGATCCCTCCTCGCTGCACCTCCTGGCAGGGTGTTGTAAAGAGCAAGAAGTTCCCTCTGATCCTCCTTTTCTCCAGGCTGAACCACCTTAGCTCCCTAAGCCATTACCCACAGGAATGACTCTCCAGTTCCTTATATTGAAGAAGAAGAAGAAGATGAAGAATAAGGAGGATGATGATGATGGTGATGATGATTGCCTTTGCCAGCCCAGAGCTGCTGTATCACACAAGCATATCCCATCCTTATGCCAAGCTCTCTCTCCCTGGGAGAACTATCCATAAATCTATCAGTTCTGGGGGATAGAATTCCAGAGGGAAAAGCACTGGAATAACATAGCCAACACCTGATATAAACAAGGACAGGGAAATAAAAAGGAACGGGGGGGGGGAAATCACATTTCTCACGGGGAAATGAAAAAGTCATTAGTTGGGAAGAGAGTGGGCAGGGAGAAGGAGATGAACAGCATGGAATGAGAGGAGGAGAAGGAGGAGGAGGAAGAGGAGGAGGAGGGAGGGGAGGCAGGACCCAGCTCAGTGTCACTGCTGGTGCTGCACACAGCTCTGGTCCCATCCAGCATCACCCAACACTCTCCGTGTTCTCCACGCAGGGAGATTGGCAGTGACCTTTAAATGTCACTTCCAAATGCCATCCCCAGCTAAGTGGCTCCAGACTGCTGTGTCTTTCCTGGGCTGGGGGGAATGATGGGCAGGAACCACTCAGCTCTCAGTGGCAGTGAGACAGAGAGACTGGAAAAAAAGCCCCTTGGGTGGTCCATGATCACTTTCAGTAGGGCCAAGCAGAAGGGCAACACCATCCCCTCATCCTGCCCTTCACAGCCAAGACTTTCCAGGGGGAAAATCAGGGCTGGATGAGAAGGGTTTGGACCACTTCATTCCCATCTCTCAGGGTTTTGCAGCCAAGGAGCTGGGGGTGATGCTCACTAGGCTTGGAAGCATCTCAGTCACCTCCCTGGGGCAGAACTTGGGGCTCCCCCAGCACTGGGAGGATATTGAGGGCAGTTTTCCACCTTTCCATGGATTGTTACCCCATGGCATGCAGCAAGGCCAAGAGCAGCAGGATTTTCCTTGCTTCTTGATCACTTTTATTTAATTAAATTCAATCAGAAAATCACAGCAGTAATAAAAAAAAAAACACAACCCAAGCCACTCTGATTTTTCCAATGCAGCACTATGTTCTTGCCATATTCCCAGCTGGAATTAAACCCAGTGAGTTATTGGGGGAGAAAATCAATGCAGTTTGTTTTCATTTGAAGTTTGGGGGAACTAGCTGTTCCCACACATTTTCCATATGATCCCTAATACAGTCTGGGTTCTCCCTCCCCTGGCACATCCAACCCAGGCCAAAATAAACAGGGCACATGGTACTTCCAGGAGGAAATCAAATCAAAGAGGATCAAATCCAATCACTGGAGTCACTGCTACAACTGCTGCCATGGCAGAACATCAGCATTTCCTGGGGTGAGATCCCTATCCAGAGGAAAGTGAGAGGCTTTGGCTACACAAATTGCATTTCCCTAGGCAGAGGATTAATTAAAACTATCAAGTGTTCCCAGACTTTGGAAATTAACTTTGAAAGTGTTTGGATAAAAAAAAAAAAAAAAAGGCCTGAATCTCTTTTTTTTTTTTGTTCCTTTTCTTCTCCTTTGAGTGGAAGGAAAAGGAGAAAATAGAGGATTCCACCCCTCCAAGATGGTTAGCAGGGCAGGAAGCAGCAAGGCCATGGAGAGCTGATTTTGATTGGGATGATAAACTTGTGTTTAGCAGGACCTTGGGCCAAACCTGCTCCTGAATTTCCATTTGGAGGTGCTGCTTGGCTTCCTTGGGATTTTAATCAGGGCAGGAAGCAGCAAGGCCATGGGGAGCTGATTTTGATTGGGATGATAAACTTGTGTTTAGCAGGACCTTGGGCCAAACCTGCTCCTGAATTTCCATTTGGAGGTGTTGCTTGGCTTCCTTGGGATGGATCCTCTGGTTTTTAATCAGGGCAGGAGGTAGCAAGGCCACGGGGAGCTGATTTTTATTGGGATGCTAAACCTGGATCTATCAGGACCTTGGGCCAAACCTGCTCCTGAATTTCCATCTGGAGGTGCTGCTTGGCTTTCTTGGGATGGTTCCTTTGGTTTTTAATCCACCTCTGGGCAAAGCTGTCCCTGCTCCATCCCATCCCATTGACAGGATAGTGCTCTAAGGCACTATGAAAATCCCTAGGGAAAAAAAACCCCAACCCAGTAGGGATAACACAGCCAACACCTGATATAAACAAGAGGAGAAGGGGAAATAAAAAGCAGGAAGGCAAAGCCCACTGGCCAAGCTGTGCACAAGGCATTAGGGACTATCAGGAAGAATCATGCTCTGCTGGGATGAAGAGGCTGCTCCAAACATACAGGAGTTGGCTGCGGGCAGGGAGACACTGCCTCCTCCCCCAGGATGCAGGGTGAGCTCTCAGCAGGTTCAGCCATGTGGTAGGTAAATTATTCTCAGCCAGACTTCCTCGGGTCTTATTTCATGGCCCAGTGATGATTGTGCTACTGATCTTCCAAAGGGACTTGTTCTGGGCTGGAGATACTTATAAATAAGGACGTGGAAAGCTTCCAGGAGAGACAATAGCTAAACACACCATCCAGGCATTCTGGCTGCTGACATATGGGGGAAATACATCCTGGGATAGGAATTGTTCACTGTGCATCATTCCTTGGTGCTGGCAGAGAGCAGAAAGGGATGCTGATCCAGGAGAGGAGCAGAGGATGCTAATCCAGGAGAGGAGCATGGGATGCTGACCCAGGAGAGGAGCAGGACGTGCTGGTCCAGGAGAGGAGCAGGGGGTGCTGATTGATCCAGGAGAGCATCGGGGGGTGTTGACCCAGGAGAGGAGCAGAGGGTGCTGATTGACCCAGGAGAGGAGCAGGGGATGCTGATCCAGGTGAAGAGCAGAGGATGCTAATCCAGGAGAGGAGAATGGGATGCTGACCCAGGAGAGGAGCAGGAGGTGCTGGTCCAGGAGAGGAGCAGGGGGTGCTGATTGATCCAGGAGAGCATCGGGGGGTGTTGACCCAGGAGAGGAGCAGAGGGTGCTGATTGACCCAGGAGAGGAGCAGGGGATGCTGAT
>NW_008661253.1:4660-6145 GCF_000695815.1 Acanthisitta chloris
GTCACCATCCAGGCATTCTGGCTGCTGACATATGGGGGAAATACATCCTGGGATAGGAATTGTTCACTGTGCATCATTCCTTGGTGCTGGCAGAGAGCAGAAAGGGGTGCTGACCCAGGAGAGGAGCAGAGGATGCTGATCCAGGAGAGGTGTAGGGGATGCTGATCCAGGAGAGGTGCAGGGGATGCTGATCCAGGAGAAGAGCAGGGGATGCTGATCCAGGTAGGCAGATGATACACCTGGGAAAGGTGAGGTGTCTGCAGGAATAACCCCACCAGGATTAAAGCAAAGGTTTGTGGCAGTGCTGGACTCTTCTCTCTGCCAGTCATAACCCTCTGTTTTCCCCCAGTCCCACTATTTCTGCCTTTTGGGATGGGACAGCCTCCCTGTACATGGGTGTCTTGCATGGAAGTGTGTGTCTGTGCCTCCTGCCTGGAGGTTTCCTACCTGCTCCATCCCAGCTGTGCTGAAACTTCCCTTGTTTTGCCAAGCACCGTTTTCCCATCTTCAATAAAACATGCTGGGAGCAAAGGAGCAAACCTGAGGTCCCAAAGGGTCCTGGATCAAACCTAATTACTCTTCAAATGACTTCTAATGATCTTCCCCATGCTGTTCCCTGCCGCATCCATGGCTGCAGCAGCTGTGAGGAGGAAACAAAGGAAAAACACATCATTAGCAAACAAAAAATCCCAAATCTGCCTGACCCAAGCTGGTAAAAAGCAGCTCAGGGTTATGCAGGATGGCTTGGCTAGGCCTGACTTCTGCATCCTGGAGGAGCTCTGGCCAGACCTTGGCTGCCCAGAGAGAGGTTTCCTCTTCCCCTCGCTGCCTCTGCACCTTATCTGCAGGCTCAGACAAGCTGCTTTGGCTCCCAAAGCTGTGGAGTCACTAATCCCAGCTCGCTCAGGGAGGGTGGGAGCAGAGGCAGAGGCTTGGAGAGTTCATCCTGACTTCCTCCCCCTCCTCAGCCTCCACCGTCTCCCTCCATCCATGTGCTGTGGGATTTCAGGGCACATCAGCACTGTCTCAAGCCACAGGGAAAAGGTTTTCCTTGGCATCACTCAACTGCCCTCCCAGTTCTCCCAGTCTGACCAGTGGCTAAGGGACTGGCAGCCCCCTTGGGGAGGTCTGCAGCCCCTGAGGAAGCTCCAGCAGGGAGCAGAGCCAGGCACAGGTGTGTCCTGCCCCCAAGCACTGCCCTCCCATTCCACACAAAATACAGCTATAAAATCAATCAGATGCTTTTCATTTGTTATTTTTCCCCTCCACTGCAGCAATTCTTTGCCAGGCACAAACATCCCAGTCTGGCTGCTGGCACTAAGCTGCTCCTGCATCCCAGGTGGAGGGAGGGGTGGAATGGGGGCACAGGGAAGGGGGAGGGGATGGGGCAGGGATGGGGCTGGAGTGGAACAGGGATGGGACAGGGATGGGGTGAAACAGGGATGGGACTGGGATGGAGTTGGGGTGGAACAGGGATGGGGTGAA
>NW_008661254.1:0-17568 GCF_000695815.1 Acanthisitta chloris
CGCGCGGCTGCCCGCGCCCTGCCCGCTCCAAGGACGGGCTGCAGCACCGCACTTGCAGGAGGGATGATCCTGGCAGGAAAAACAAAGGCTGGGTCATCTTTGTGGGCAGTAAATTGGAGAGATTTTCGGGATCGTTACCTGTCTCCGGGACCTCTAACGGGGAAGAGAGTGTATTTCGTACTACGGAATACTGACACCCTTCTCTAATGCTCTTTTGTGGGGAAACGCCGGGACTGTTGCACGACCTGAAGCAGAGGAGCGCTGCCTGGAGAGCCTGGAAGAGGAGCTAATTAACAAACCTCGTCAGCGGCCAGTGACCCCGCACCTGGAGGGATGTGCAGGCACGTGGCCAGCTACTGCTGGGCAACGGCCCCATCTCCCCCGACACCCTCCCGCTGGGATGGGAGGCAGCTGCCCGCACCTCCGGAGCTGCCCCGGGACTGTCGGCAGCCCGGCCAGCCTGCGGGGCCGCTGCTGCTTAGGGTGGAGAGGAGAACCCATTGACTGCTCTGCGCTCCGAGGCAGCGGGAGCAGTGCTGCTAGGATACCCCAGCATCTCGCTGAGGATGCACGTTGGGGGAGCCCTGTCTCAGAAAAGGGAAGATGCAGTGGCAGTCCTCACACCTCTCTGCTGAGCCAAAGTTTTTTGTGCCTTGGATTGTAGTGTCTGGTGTCAGTACAGGTGAGAAGAAGAAACACATCAGTGCTCTCGGGCTCAGGGCTGTCCATGCAACCTGGGGACATTGAAGTGGAAAGGGAGTTTGTTTCTGTGGTCTCCACAGCACCGTGTGACCCTGGTCTCACAAGGAACATGGCTCCCTGAGCCACAGCATCTTCTGCCCTTCCGACAGCCTCTGAAGCTGCCCAGGGCTGGGCAGCCAGGCTGCTCCTGTGAGTTAGTTTTTATCTCCAAGTCCCAGCTGCTGTTTCATGGAGCTGGTTTGAGCTGTTGTAAGAACAGACAGGCTGGCAGGAGGGAATGAGTCTAAATCTTCTGCTCTCTCGAGGGACAGCTCATGTCAGTTGGTTTTGCTGAGGTGGGCTCTGCAGTGCCTCTGCCCGACACTTAGTCCAAGCATGGGTCTCCTTTGGAACTGGAGACAGTGTCACTTTTGGCCCTGATTCGGCATTCAGAGTGTGCTCCCCTCTGGAGAGAGCAGAGAGGCAGGAAGATGCTCCCTGGTAAAAACATCTGTGATCTTGGCTGGTGTCCACCAGTGTCTTGGGCTTTAGGTTCAAGCATTTGCTGCTCCATCAGTTCTGTGCTGCCCCAGGAGCAGGGAGGCTGGCATGCTGGTGATGCCAGCAGTGGAGCTGGCATCGGGAGGGCAGGCAAACATCTGGGTATGGCTTCCCTGGCAATAGGGACATGGAGAAGCCCAGTGGCAACTCAGTGGTAGCTTATGCTCAGAGCCTGGTGTGTACTGAAGGGTGCACTCGTTTGTATCGTCCAGCACAAACACACTGTGAGGGCTGGTTCAGGGCCACTCTGAACTGGTACCAGTACAGCACAGCTCACTGTGCATCCTCACAGCTACAACAATGTCCTGTGTTCTCTGGCCTCATGGGTCTGAGCAGGGGCTGCTGCACTGCCTCTGCCAGCCTGAAATCCCTCTTAGATTTGAGATTGAGAGAGCACCACTGCCTTGTTAATGTACCCAGTGGGAAAACTGCTCCTCCCTGGGGTGTCTGGGAGTGTGGGAGCTGTGGATGTGCTGGGAAGGTTCACTCCCTGATGGCTGGGATGGAGATCCTGCCTGCCTGATCTGGACCCAGGCCTAAGTGACAGTGTGCGGCTGCTGTGCTGTTGCAGCACCTATCCTGAAATCATCTCCATTCCTTGTTTGCCCCTCTGCTGTGGTCTCTCCTTCAATGCCTTGGGGTAGGCTGTTTTGGGACAAATGTCAGTGCCCTGGGAAGGGGCAGGTCTGTGTCCTGGTCATGCTATCGTTGGTGCCTGGCAGCATACCCCCCCAGTGCCAGGCAGTGTACCACATGGGTGGCACTGTCCTGCATGGCCCCAGCACTGGGGATGCTCAAGATTACACAGTTGGGCTCCCACCTACTCTGGCCAGGACTCCCCTGCCTTGGGGACCCTCACTCCTGCTGGGGCTCAGCTGCCTCCCTTGTTGCCCTCCTGAACAAGCTCTTGCTGGAGCTTTTGTCTTGCTCTCACCTTCAAGCAGTGTTAAAATGCTTTTTTCACAGTAGACCCAGTAACTCCTTAACCTGAAATCTTTCTCCCCTTATAGGTGTCATTTTAAAATTATTTCATCATTTCTTTTTTTGGCTGAATGGAGGAGAGCTTCTTGAGGAAAGTGCTTTGTTCAAATAACACATGGAGTTGCTTTTATGCCCTTTCTAACCCTTAGTCACCTCTGGAAGGAGGGGTCTGGGGCCTGGGCA
Organism: Acanthisitta chloris; assembly: GCF_000695815.1. Lineage (NCBI taxonomy): Eukaryota > Metazoa > Chordata > Aves > Passeriformes > Acanthisittidae > Acanthisitta > Acanthisitta chloris. The sequence continues at coordinate 2,407 of NW_008661254.1, forward strand.
CAGTGCCACCACCCTGCAGAGAGCTGGAGTCTGTGCTCACCCAGCTGGCTGCCCACACCACCCATGCCCACACCGGTCATGGGGGGCTGCCTGTCCCTCATTGCTTCAGACCTTCTCCCCAGCCGCCTCAGAGGTCACAGTCGTCCTTCACACTGAGCCAGCAGCATCCTCGGGAGCCACTGTCGGACTGCTGGGCTGGCAGAGCTGGCAGTGCCGGCAGGGCGGGATGGGCAGGACGCCCCGTGCCTGCGCTGGTGGTGGCTGTGCCAGGGGCTGGAGCAGGGACTGTTCAGCGTGTCACTCTGCGCCGAGTGCTTTCCGTTGGCGCAGGCACTGAGTGCCGGCCCCGCGCGCTGTGTGTACGGTGTGCAGCGTGTACACCCTGCAGGAGACTGGCAGCGGTGCAGCGTGGCAGGGAGCGGCGCCTGGCTCTGACAGCCCCTGTGAAATCCGCGGAAAGGAGCGGTACGTGGTGCTCCTTGAGACACCGTTACGCCTCATCAAAAAGAGTCTGGAACCAGCAGTGTTTATTCAGCCTTACAAGGAGAAAATTGACTGCCCTAATCACTGAAATGTCAAGTGCCACACCGCATGGAGTGGATTCCCTCCCCTTCCCCAGAGCGCCTGGGAGACAGGAGTGCCTCAGGTGCCAGCGCATGCCAGCCTCTCCCTCCAGAAGAAGCAGGGCAGCGTGTGGAGTTAACCCCCTGCTTGTTTCCTGAGGATGTATTTCCATTTAAGTTCTTTATTCTGTAAGGTGGGGGAGCTGTTGCATTGTACAAAAACTGGCAGGGACCGATCCTGCTCCTTCCTGAGCACTTGTCACCAGGCTGGAGGTGAGAACCCTCCCCAGCTGCCCTGGTGCTCCCAGCTCTCACCCTCCTCAACCAGAGAGGCTCGGGGCAAGTGGTGCTAGGTCTGATCTGGGCAAACAGACCTCTCAGCACTACTTCTGATTTTATTTAAGGTGAGCTAGCATGGCATTTCTCCCCAGGGTACACTGGGGGTGGTGAAGCCCCAGCACAGATTGTTCTCTTGCCCTTTGCTTGCCAGTCCCATGCTGCCTGTCCCTGCCACTAGTGCTGCTGGTGACCTCACACCCAGAACCCCCATGGGGAGGAGAGGGGCTGGCAACAGATTTGTTCTCAGACAGAGTCAGTTCATCCAGTGGAACCAAAACTAGTAAAGAGATAATTGCTGGAGTGCATCCTTCTTTACATTTTTAATCAAGAACCCACTTAGATTTATAGTCATGATTACAGTAATTGTAGTGTCTGTTTGCTTAATCTTTTAACATGTTTGTTTTTTGAGGAGTAAAATAATGCACTGATTTTTATTTTTTTCAACTCCTGCATGACTGACTATTTGAAGATTTCTACCAGCTGGCTTATTAAAAACACAGTGTATATCTTTCAGTACTTTAATCATTAGACACAGGCTGGAGGACAAACACAGATGAGTGCTGGGTGTCCTGCAGTGATCTCACACCTGCCATGATTCTGCATCACATGAGCACAGTTTTGTCTGGGAAAGACCTTGAGGCACAACTGGGAAAAGTTTGCTGTACTGACTAGGAGTCTGGTCCCTCTCGGCCCTAAAACTTGTGGGCAGGTTTTGCCTGCCAGGGAGCCAGCACACTAAGAGCTCTGTCCTCGGCCAGCTTTGTGCCCCATTGTGATGGCATTGCTCACCCCCACAGTGGCCTGGTGGGAACCTGAGCTCACCCAGAGCATGACTTGTGTAATTTGTGGGGTGGCAGGAAATACAGCAGATGGAGACTCTGCACAAGAAATGGGAAGAAAGGGATTTATTGCAGGGCTGTGAATCAAAAGTAGAGAATAGCCCCGTTATCACTGAGAAAAGCAACCTGTCCAAAACCCACCTGTTACCTGCTAAAAGCTGTTTCCTTCTGCCAGGTGGCATTATCACCTCCAGGCACTGGGACCAGTGTTCCTAGGGCAGGCAGGGACCAGAGCAGTCGAGGACTGCCAGGGGCTCACTGTGACTGGTGAGCAGCACTGACATGTGGAATGGAGCTGGGGCAGACCTTAAATGAGGAGGTGACTGCTGGCACCATGGGCAACCCCATTTGTCCAGCCCTAAACACACATACAGGTACTTGTGTTTTTGAGGGGATTGGCCCAGCTGAAGACAAGAGGCAAAGCCAAACAGTGCCCAGGGAAGGATTTGGGACTGCAATGCAGTGCTGTGATCTGATGAGCTAGTTTGGGGTAAAACAGCTCTAAATTTCTCCCTGAGGGTGAGATTAACCCTGCTGGGTCCGCAGACAGTGATTGCCCACCGCTGAACAGCTTGGCAGTGCTGGGGGAACGGGTGTAGTTGATGCTCTCAGAGGGATTTTCCAACCTAAACAGTTCTGTGATTCCATTATTTCAGCGGATGGAAGTGCTGGGTGTGGATGGGATGGGGTTCACCTAGCAGACAGCATGGGCACCTTGTCCTGTGTCACCAGGGCTCAAGCACCCCCCACCTTGCCTCTTTAAAGCCAGAGATGGAGCCAAAGATGTGCTCCATTGTCTGTCTCCTTTTTCCTTCTGGTATTTTAATAATGTGCTCCCATAACACTTGCACGCTCTTCATGTTGGGGATTGGGGTCTTGTTTTTTTAAAATTCTTACTCACATTTCTTTCTTATACAATTCATTCCTTCTTTGTTGAGACAACTTCTCAGTACAAAACAGCTAAGTGGCCATCACCAGCCTGCCCCAATTCCCTTAGGACTGTCAGAGCCACGTGCAGAGCTTGTTTCCATAATAGACTGGAATTTGTTGCTCTACCAGTTGCAGATTTAAGTATTTTCCTTTAGCCAAATTTTGCATGGAAAAGAGTATCCAGTAATTCAAGCTATTATTCTCCTGGATGTCCCATCTCTTATATCCAAGCAACAGGCTGAGGGCTCATGTTCAACTCACTGGGGTGGGAGAATGAAGAGCTACCAGAGACCTCATTTATGCACAGAAGAAAAAAAATAATCTTTTCTTCACATGCTTTAATTTACATTTTTTACAGCCTCTACAGTCGCAATTTAGCGTCCACAGGAGCTCACCACTGCCACAGCCACACTGAAGTGAAAAGGCTGCACCAAAAATGAGCCAATTGTCTCTGCAAAAATTACTCCTGAATGCAGGCATAAGTGTTGCTCCCCAGACAAGGAATGCAATATTCCATTGGAACAGGAGGAGAAATTGGATTTAGTGATTATTAGGCATAAGCATCCCACACAAGCAGGACCAGGAAAATAATAAGATAACTAATATTTTTGTGAAGTTGCTAATTAGAAAAAAAATTGAGACACATAAGCAAAAGAATTCTAGTAATAACTCTTCAAAAGAGAGCAAGCTGGAGTCTGGCATGGATCCCCACCGCTTCTGAGCTTGTTCAATTAAAATCAACACTGAATGGGTTTTCTTTCACTTCCATTACTCAAGCTGCATTCTTCAAAGGGATGGCAAATGAGTGATATGCATATGAAAGAACCATGGAGTATGAAATTACAAAATGATACAGGGTTTGTATATTTGCACTTTCAGATATTAAATCTTCTGAAGGAAAATATTTGAGCAAATTCTGAATAAAGAGCCCTACAGAGGAGGAAGGAAGAGCAGCAAGATAATCTAATAAGGCAGAGACTCAGCAATTTCTAAGCACTATTGAATTCCTCTTTTTAACCATGACACAGTGTTTCCAGCCCAGGATCTGCTCCTCTGGTCAGGGCATTCACTACCAGGGTCTCATATATGTTCATAACACAAACCAGGTTCAAGGTCCTGAGTCAGACTTGGATTTAACCCTTTCCAGACACAGAGGTGCTAAAATTCTCTCCTTTACTCCTGGTGCCCACCCTCCTTTTCCTTTTGCAGGCTCAGCATTGCTGCAGCACCTCTCTGGCAAGTGGGACCCATCCCCCCAGCTGTCCCACGCACTCACAGCACAGACAGCCCCTGCACCACTGCAGCCACTGTCCCCAGGAGGGCACTGCTGCTCCAGCCTTCCCTGGCACCTGCCAGACCGTGGATATGCTTCTTCACAGCTGACAGCTGACAAGAAGAGACAGTGGAGGGGTGTCACAGTCACTTAGGTCTGTGAAATGTACAGGACCAGGTGCACTGTATATTAGACTTTATTTTATGAGCTCATTAAGAGATACAACAAACGAACACAACAAACAGGGCTCAATCCCCCTTTCCCAAGGGATTCACATGGATTTGCTTATTCTCCACTCAAGCCATGAGGTTTCACAATGTATAACCCATAACTCTGAATCACACTCCTATGAGCAAAGTTGATTCCAAGCCAGGGATGAGTGCTCATCCTTCCTCCTCCTTCACGGAGCAGCTGTCCCCTCTGGCACACCAGGAGGCAGGAGAGCTGCAACAGTCCTTCTACTGTGGGATCCACTGCAAAGGTTTTTGGGGTGAGCTGATTTTTACACCTCCCAGCTTGGTCTGACCTGTTCCCGAGAGTCAGCAGACTCCAATGGAGCTGCCTGACAGGTCATATGTGAAGATGCTGTTTGCTGGGGACAGGGGACAGTGGCTGCACTGCAGACCTTTTGCTTCTTATGCCCACCTCTGAACTCTGCTCTGACCTAGTGATGCTGCTTCCAGGGCACACCAGGCTGGGCTATGAGCTGGGTTAGCCAAAATCTGCATGGGAGCTGCAGGAACAGTCACAAGGTGCCAGGTATCCCCTATCTTTGAGAGGAGGACTCGGGCTGCCTGCTGTGTTTTAGCCTGCCAGCCTGCTGTATTTTTAATATCATATACAGACATATCATGTTTACATCCTTGAAAGTCACCTGATTGGTATCTTGCATTGTCAGGAATATGCTGCATGGAAACCCCTTAGACCTGATGGTCTCTGATTACACAAGGTTCCACACCGTGTTTAAAATCTTGGGATGCCATGACTATAGACAGTAATTAGCAATAATTGTTTCCCATGCAGGCACTGTATTTGACTAATAACTCCCCTGACAGGAGTCAGGGAGATCAGGGATGCCTGGGTCAGGAGCCATCACTGCTAATTACCCTCTCACTCCTGTTGCTAACATGAGCTCTTAGCATCTCCAGCTGGTGTCACCTCTCAAGGATAGGATGCTCAGTCCTGCAGGGTTTCATTCCTTATGGAGAAGTGGCAGGTGCAGGTTTGGCCCTGCCACAGGGCATGGGCCGAGAGCCACAAGCTCGTGGGGTTTGCTGCTGTTTGAAGTTCTTCTGGAAATGAACCCAGGCTGGGTTAGAGAAAATCAACTTCAATAGGCAAAACTCAACCAGCCCCTTGGGTGAGCTGCTCCAATGCCTTGCTGTCCTTGTTGTTAAAAATGTGTGTCTTCTGCTCTTTGGTTTCACACTGTAGCTTCCAGACACCTTTTATTTTGTCTGTTTTTAATGTCCAGACCCTAAAGAGGAATGTTTTCCTTCTTTTCTTGTGTTTCTTGGGCCCTGGGTGACATTTGCTAGTGTGCTGGGAATGGCGATGGGTTAACAGGATGGGCTCAGGGGATACTGAGAGCTGTGCTGCCACGTGCAGCCCAAACCCCTCTCTTTGCACCCCAAAGCCACTACCCTGCAGGGCCATGTGTCTGTCAGCTCTGGGAATTCAGTGTCTAGCTGCCCAGCTCTGCTCTCCAGGAGGAGGTGTGTCAATATCAAACAGTTAATGAGATGCTCTGACTTCTAAAAAAAGCTGCCCAAAACCTCCACCACAGTGATTTTACAGCCTTGGGAGGCAGCATTGCAAAGAGGCAGTGCCCTTGGGAGGTCAGGGAGTGATATGAATATGCAATGGGAATTCAGTGTGTACAGGCGCATGAAACATCCAGGAAATGGGAATTATATCTCCAGAAAATGTTCTTTATGCAGCAGTGACCAAGGACTTCAGGGTGCTGCATGGAGCAGCAGTTGCCCCTGTGCCCTGGGCCAAAGGCAGCTCTGGGAACACTTCCCTCTGTGTTGGGGATAACACCCCTCAGGAATGCTTTTTCCATTGCCCCTGGCATAGTGGGGTCCCCCTGCCTCAACCTCTACACTCGCCGAGCCCCATGTGGTGCTGCTGCAGCCTGGTGTGAGCCCTGCATCTCCATGGCAGAGCATCTCCCACCACAGGAGCTCCCTCCTGTGCTCAGCATCCTCCTGATCAGCCGTGCAGGAGCCATTGTGCAGCACCAAAGTGAAAATCTGCTTCCCTGATTTCTGGGCAGGAGGTAGCTCAGGCTGCTGGCACAGAAATCTCTATGCAGTTCAGCCTGGATGGCCTCATGTAGCCCAGGCAGGCAGCTGGCATAGAGCTGAGAGGGGTTTGTCCACGGCCATGGATGTTCCACACTGCTGGCAGCACATCCAGTGGCATGCTGTGTTCTTCTGCTTTGAGAAGATGCATCCTTGGACTTCCCTAGATTTCTTTTCTAAGTAAAGTCCCAGAGGTGCTCAGCATGCTCCAGTTTTCAGGTACTGTAGAGAGATGGCACAGGCACACCTGAGGCAGGTGCACTGAGGCAGGCTCTCTCTTGCCTGTGGTAGCATTTCTTCTGTATACCCACCAGAGACTTCTCTGTTGCTCTTGGTGGATAATGGCTTTTTCTCCCACTCTTTGCAAGTTCTCTCATTCCTTATGCTCACTTTAAAACCATTCATTTGTTTGGGGCACCTTCACTCAGATTCTATGTTTTGTGGAGGAATAAAGCTGGGAACAGCTTTGTTTCAGAGAGGCATTTTTTGATATTCTGGTGGATTTTTATCTTTACTCATTCCAATGGAAAGATCTCATACACAATGAAGAGATAGGTGCTGTTGTCTCCACTTAGCTTTCCCTCTCATTACTCCCCTCTCCAGTTTCAAACTGCACAGCAAAAAGAGCTGCTGCCAGAAAAGCTTTTTACCTTCTGCAAAACTACAGATACTCATGAATAAGATGTTCTCAGTCAGCAGAACCCCAAATCTGTGGCATGTATTATCACCAAACATCTCATCAGGTCTGAGACAGCTTGTTGAGCCCTTGGCATAGCCCAGGATGGGATTGTATTCCTGGTCACATCCAAGAGCAGCATTCCAAGGAGAGCCCTGGCTCTGAAACAAAAACAGTGAATTCATTCTTTCTCAAAAAAACAGAAGAATAAAAGAAAAGTCTTTTTCCTTGCTCATTGGACTGGAAAAGCAGTTGTTGAGATTCTGTTCACTCCATCTGACTTTAGTTTTCAAAAACAAACTTATCATGGCAAGTCAGCAAACCTCAGTACATTTCCAGCCGAAAGGCAGAAAAGAGTTTTGCCGATCCTGTTTTTATCTCCAAACGTGAGAAACACCAAAATGCGCAAAAGAGCTCTCACATGAAATACCAAGTCTCCTTTCTGCAGTACTTCCGTATTTAACATGGGTGTAATGAAAAATGTGTAAAACTACCCTGCTGGGCAGGCACAGCCATGCTGATCCCCCGTGTGCCACAGCAGAACAGCAGCCAGAGCAAGGGTTCAGCATGCCCAGAGCCCTCTCCTGCCGACCCCCAGCACTGGGATGAGATGGGCTGGCTTGGACAAAGGAACCACCAGGTCGGGGGCTACCCTTGAGGACAGAGGGGTACAGGCCTGTGCCTACTCCTGCCTGCCAGGGCAGGGGCTCTGGGCAGTGGCAGGATCGGGGTGCTGTAAGTAGCCATCAGCAGCAGCGGCACACATGGGTGGGCAGACTGGTCCTCTCTGGTGTCCTGGTTTCACCTCAGCTGGCAGCTCAGCCCACCCACCCAGAAAATGGCACCAAGAGATGCTTCCTAGCATCTTCTTCAGCCTTCTGCTGCAGAAGCAGCACAGCACACCCAGAAGTGGAAGCAGGATGAGGCAGAGGTGGGTGAGCAAGGTTTCCCCTTTCCGTGGCCAATGGCTGGTGGATCCACTTGGCTTGTAACCCCATCTGCCAATGCTCGTGAGGATGAGGCTGCTGAGCCACTTACTTCACCAGCCCTGGACTGACTTTGAGACTGCTTTCTGTCAAAAGCCCATAATTAAATTATGTTTGTATAGTGAGCAATTACCAAATTATACATTACAACTGTACAGTTAGCAGTTCTACACTGTTAAAAATTCATTTCAGACTTGTGCAACAACTCTGGAGGGCTTTCATTCCTCTTGGGAGGATCTCATTTGCATTACAAAAACCAGTCTGTGCACTGTCCAGCCAGTTGCTGACTCTGGGCCTGGAAAAGGTCAGCATTTCAACTGCGAGGTCAAACTCAATGACCAGCACCTTCTCTTGAGTGGGGAAATCACAGCTCAGCCCCGTGTCTGGGATAGAATCCTGGGGGTGCAAATAAGGCAACATTCCTTACCAGTGGGAGAGTGATGACACTCCCTGAGGCAAGAGAAAGATTATGGGAGTGGCTCCTCAGTGTCTTTACACTTCTTCTGACAGCTCCTCTCTCCAAAGGGCCACAGGTCCCGCCAGTACCCTGCTACAACACAGGCTTCCCGTGGGGTCACGGCCACCTTCAGGCATCCCCCTCCTCTGGTGTGAGGCTCCTCCATGGGCTGCAGATGTGCCTCTATTCCTCTGGGGATCCCCATGGGCTGAGGGCACAGCCTGACCCACCATGGGCTGCCCCATGGACTGCAGGGTCCCTCTGCTCCAGCACCTGGACCACCTCCTGCCCCTCCTCCTGCACAGACCTGGGGGGCTGCAGGGATGTTCCTCTCATGTATTGTCAGTCCTCTCTCCAGCTGCTGTGGGTTTTTCCCTTCTGGACTCTGTTATCCCAGAGCCCCTACCACTGCCACTGGTGGGCTCAGCCCTGGCCAGCAGTGAGTCATTCTCGGAGTCACTGACATTGGCTCCATCAGACATGGGGGAAGCTTCTGGCAGCTTCTCACTGAAGCACCCCTGTCACCCCCTGATGCACAAACCTGACCATGCAAACCCCATACAGTTTACACTTCATTTGTGTGTTTGTTTTCCAGAATGATTTTTCATGCAGAAAAATGGGGCTTGTTTCTGAGCAGCCCTGGTGGCTTATGACTTACAATCAAGGCAAACACAAGACAAATGAGGCACCTCCAGAGGGCTGAACACCAGCCAGGCAGAGCTCACTGCCAGGTGGTCCAGTGATAAATAGGCACCACTATTCAGTATAGACTGAATAAATGCATAAAGAACAAGAAAAGTAAATAAATCATGAAAGGGACACCTGAACAGGACAAACCCCAAAGCATTGGGGCTCATAAATTGGGCTGTGTGGTTAGAAACTGCAGAGAACAGGTCTGCAGTGAAGAATCATTTCTCTGACGTGTGCAATGCATTGGATGTGTGTGATGTATCGCGTGATACATGGTTTGCTCCGTGTGCCATTAATTATGTCACCAATCAGGAGCTTAAATAGCACTTGTTCATGATAAATGGTGGTTTCTGGAAGGTGAGGGGCCCTGGAGGGCTGCTGCAGCACCTGGGGCCTGGGCAGCCCCAGCAGAACAGCCACCCATCCCTCAGGGGAGGAACAGGGTGGCATTGGTCCCACAGAGCCCACAGGCACCCATCCACCTTGGATGGGTGCTTAGAACTTAATTCCTTGACAAGCACCTCTGCAGAGCCCTAGCATCTCTGTCCCATGCCCCAGGAGGAGGGCAAGGACTGCCTGTGCCAGGCTGGGTTGATGTGTCACAGGGATGTGTCACAGGATGTGCCACAGGCATCGAATCAGGAATAGTTTGGGTTGGAAGGGACCTTAGAGGTCATCTCATTCCAATCCTCTGCCATGGGCAGGGACACCTTCCACTAGCCCAGGTTGCTCCAAGCCCTGTCCAGCCTGGCTGTGACCTGCATGTGGCAGTTTGCCATCAGCATGGTGGATCTGGGATGTTTCTGTAACACCATCAGAGCTTCCCTAAACACCCCACACTGAAGGGGAAGGTCTACCCCACTTCGGAAATCCACTCTGCACCTAAGGCCTTCCCAAAGCAACTTTCTTCAAGCAGCACAAAGCTGACAAGTCCAGGATAAACTGCCCACACATTCTTGGGACAACGCTGAAGAGCTGTTTTATTCCAAGGTGCAGATCTCACTTTCCCACTACTCACACAGACAGGGAGTGCTGGGTGCTGCCACACAGCCATGCTCAGAGCTTCTGACAGATATAAAACCTCTGATTAGCTGATACCTTTAATATTTATGCATATAAATCACATTGTTATAGAGCTCTGATCTCCTGACTGAGTCCTTTGCATTCAGGAGGAATCCATAGAATTATTTCAGCTGGAGTTAACGGCTATATCTCAAACATATATATTTTTTAGAGTGATAAACTTAATTTATCACAGCTTGCTATCAGCAGGGACTCCATGGTCTCATGAGCAAATGGGAAATTGAAGAGGTAAAAATGAGGGCAGGTTTGATGTTATAAACTTATGTAAGAAATATACAGTGATGTTTGGAAAAGCCTGCTATCTTGCAAAATATTTGAGATTCCCACTGGTGAGCTGCCTAAGCTGTTCTGGGTGACCTGTAAGGGCAAGGCTTCATGTGTTCAGCACAGCTCACAGAAACCTTGTATTTGCCCAATGACTAAAGTTTCCAGGCAGTTTTTGCCCAGTGACTATAGTTTTATCATCTCAGAAGGTTTTATACAAGATCAGGTTTGAAGTTCTCCACATCACCTCTGGAATTATTTAAAATGAAGGTAAGGTGAGCTTGTTATGGAAATTCAGTAAACTAGATCTGCTGGAAAAGGATGGCAAAGGCAATTGTTTCCTCCTACTCCAGGCTAGTTTGAAATCCTGAACTTTTTCTGCCAACAATTTTCTTTACCTTTTCCCTCATTCATCCCAATTTTTATCCTAATTCTTAAAAAAAATTCAATAAAACTGTGAGCATGCTGTGTTGCCTCATTGTCCAGGGAATTCAGGGCATTTTTCTCACACGGAAGCACAAGCAAATTTTGTGTCACTGACTTTTACTTGTCACTACATTCCGTTATTTCTGGCTTCTGACTTTCGTGATCACACTCAGACTCTCACACTTTGAAACAAAGGGCTCATATCCAGCTGTTCTCTCTCCTGGAGTTGTCCATGCTGGTGTTGCCCATATTCCTGTTGCTGTTCTTGCAATGTCATTGCTGGTCAGACCTGCCCCTCCATGTTTGCTCCATCCATGCAGGTGTCAGAGGGAGAGGTGGCAGCACTGCACAGGGCCCTGCAGGTAAGGCCAGACTGCTGATTTCAAGCAATCACACAAGCATTTAGACTGGAAAAGACCTCCAAGTTCATTGAGTCCAATCTTTGACCCACCTTGTCAACTGAACCAGAACATTAAGTGCCATGTTCAGTTATTTCTTGAACATCTCCAGGGATGGTGGCTCCACCACCTCCTTGAACAGTTCCAGTGCCTGACAGCCTATTCCACAGAGAAATTTCTCCTGATGTCCAAACTGAACCTCCTCTGGCACAGCTTGAGGCCATTTCCTCTTGTCCTGTTGCTTGTTACCTGGGAGAAGAGATTGACCCCACCTGGCTACACCTTCTGTCAGGGAGTTGTAGAAAGCAATAAGGTCTCAATATTTGTATAATATGGATATGAATTATCTCCCTACATTGTACACATACCAAAAATCTAATCTTTCCCTGGAATGCTGTTGCACGGTGAACATTAACAGAGGATAAGGAGAGCATCACACTGGGTTGCTGGATTGGATTCTGCCCCTGCAGGTTTGCTGGGCACTGCCAGGAGCATCCCCAGCGCAGGCAGATGGTGCCACCAGTACAGCCATGACTGGAGATGGTCAACCACTGTCACCTTTGCTTTTGAGGGAGCCCAGTGCGTTTTTGTGCAAACATTTTGTGCTTCTGTATGCATCAAGAAGCCAGGAAGGCACATGTGCCACGGAGCTTGCATGCCCAAGTAGCAGCTTTCCAAACCCGCTGCTGCTGCAGTGCTGCCCTGTGTACCTGCACATCGGCACCAGCCCCTGCTCCGACGGAGATGATGCATCACTGAGTTATCCTGTCAGCACTTCAGAGGTTATTGGCTTGTATGAAGTCACAAGGTCACCTACACTTTGCAATTCGTTTTCATAAATCCTGTTCATTATGCAAATTCATTATTTACAGACGTCATTAAACTGGAGTGGATGTGAGGAACAGTAATAGGAGCCGTGCTTTCAACAGGAGGCAAACATATTGGGCAGAAGATGAATTAAGGCTTGGCCAAATGAGCAAAAAGTAATTTGGAGAAAGAGAATGCAAAACCTTCCTGGCAAGGAAGCGACAGAGCCCTTGGCAGGAGGCAGAGCTGGGAGCGGGGACAAGGTGGGAGCTGTTGCCGTACCAGCTGATGTCAGGATGGGCCCCATGAAGCTCCATCCTCCTGAAGGCTTAGGAAGCCTTGGCTCCCACACAGTGGCTCAGCCAGGTGTGCTGGGCAAGGGTGAGCTGGTGCCAGCAGGACAGAGCTGGAGGCTGCTGACCCTGGGCACTGCCTGGAGCATCCATCCCTCTCCTGGCTGTCCCTGACACAGACATGGCATCTGTAGAGTGCTGAGGGGTAACAGGAGTATCTGCCAGACGTCCCTTCCTTGACTGGAGATGCACATTTCAGTGCCCAAATCTCTACAGAGGAAATGTATAAACCATTAAATTAATTTACTTTGAGGCAGCCTGTAGCTTCATGGTCTAGAAACTCACCCGTGGCTTCCATTCCTTAAAGCAAACATGTTTGTTGTTGTGCTGTGTTTTCTATTTGTTTTTTTGGCTTCTTATTTGACTTCTGTGGGGGAGCAGAGTAAAACCTATTAATTCCCTTAGCACAAACCCATCAGCTGGAGCCTTGCAAACAGGCTGGCAAACACTCAGAGGTTTTTCCTTTGGCTGTGGTGCCATTAAATACAACGGTGGGTCCCAGCCCCAGGGCACCCCCAGGGAAGCTGCAATCTGACACTCAATTCACAGTGAGTCAGGACACTTCATAGACATGGTTTGGGGTGCAGTTAATGGAGGCTAGCACACATTTTTGAAACATTGCAGCATTTCAATTGTTGCTCGTCCTGTTAGCTCCTTAATGGGCCAAGGGAATGGAATTACTACTGTACTGGTCTGACAACCAGTAAGAGCCAACACTCCAACTGAACATGGACTGGATGAAGACAGCACCATTACTCAATGGATGTTTTAATGCCCTGGTCTTGTCCCTGTCCACCTGCAATGGAGCCCAACCCTCACCTTCACAACCCTTCCATTCCCTCCTCCCTTCAGTGCTGGTTGTCATGTGAACACTGTCACCAGTTGTGGCAGGTGAATTTAGGTGGCCCAAGCTCTCTGTCTGATTCCAGGCCCCAGACACTAGTGACTGACCCTGGTGGGTTGTTTCCAGCCAATAAGTACTTCGGGCACACACAGAAGGTGGAGCAGGAAGGCGCTGGGGCTGCTGTGCACTGCCGTGTGCTGCCCCAGCACTGCAAATGAGGAACATCACCCATCAGCAACCAGAGGGGAGGGATGAAATTGTTGGCAATTTCTTGCTATTAAATCCAGAATAGTTTTGCCTTGCTGGGTGCTGATGGCTTGAGTAGAAGCAATCCCTCTACCTGTGCCCAGAGGATAACTCACCATGGGAGACGGCAGGCTGTTTATCTCCAGGGGAAAATGAAAAGCTCCTTTTTGGATAAATGTCAGTGTTATTTTTGAAAGCTTAGCAAACAAAGAGAAAAAATCCCTTCCCTAGAAAATCCTCAGCACCCATTACATTACCCATTTTGCATCTTATCTCCTTTCACTCTGCCTGTGTGCCTTGGAAGTGTTCGTGTCAACATGCAGAACAACAGGCTATGCACAAAATCTTATTATAATCTTTTCCTTAGGATGCACTGGAGAAAAATGTGTCTGCAGGGGTGTGTGTAGTGAAAACTGCCTCCTGCCAGTGCCCCCCTGGCACATTGGAAGCCCACAGCTGTGGCATGCCCCACTGGCAGGCTGCCAGCCCTGCTCCCCACACAGTCCCAGTACCCAGAATTGGTGGGACAACAGCTTTGAGCCTGTATGGGGACCCTTGACCTAGTGGGATCAGGTCACTGTGAGGTCCAGGACACTCTGTGGCTGCAGCATGGGCAGCATTGTAATGGGTCAGAGCTTTCCACCCAGGTGCTGAGTTTATATCACACCCGAAGGATTTACGAAAATAGTGAGGAGCTAGAATTTTTTTCCCTATGTGGTTTGATGAATCCTGGATTGTTAGCATGGAACAGATCATTGCTGGGTTCCAGGATGCTACTCACTCCCACTGCTTGTCCTGTGCTCCCACCTGCTCACCGGACAGGCTTGGTCCTCGGCTGCAGACCTGGGGGTCTCTGTGGCAATATTCAGCCCACATCGAGCATCCATAGCCCCACACCTGGGGGCTTGGGGCTGGCCTGGCTGCTCTCACTGTGCTCTCGAAGTTCCCTTCTGGAAAACCAGTAGGGAGAGGGCAGCTACCCACATATCTTGCTGAGATGAGGCTGTATGACAGCCTGAGAACCTGTGTGACCTGAAAGGACCGTCACTAGGGTTTAACGTTACAGGGAAGTGCACTTCCCACGTTCACCCAGCTTTCACCTGTAATTAGAACCTCAGGCATGACAGGTAAATTGCTCTTTGTCACTGGAGTAGGAAACATCTCCCTTTCATTTTGGGTTATGGTAAGTGCAGCAAGTTATGCATGTTTTTTAAAATGAAATTTTGTCTATGAGCTTTAAAGCCATCGTGGCACTGCTGGGTTTGTTTAGCAGCACTGCAGTCAGTCTGGAATGGAGGCAGGACCTGTATTTCCCCTCCCCATATATGGGAGCACACCTCCCTTTTAACCCTGCTCTGTTTTCTTTTTCCCCTGGAATTCTGGATGTATGATCCTGGCAGCGAGACAGGACAGGCACAGAGCAGGCTCTCTGCAAGGTCCACTGGAGACAGTACAAGAATGGTCCTGCTGCCTTCTGCAGATTTGGGGAAAAAAGGGCTTTTCAAGTCTACAATTCCCTAATACAATCAAACACAGTCATAAGCAAAATTATTCAAGCTGACTTGATTAGTAGAATGAGAATAATATACTAGTGAGGAGTCTTGCAGCATCTCTCCCTGCATTTGAACACAGAGCCTCAGCTCTCTGGGCATGGATTCATCAGTGCAGGAAAACACCTCCTC
>NW_008661254.1:17587-22627 GCF_000695815.1 Acanthisitta chloris
GGCAGGTGTATATTTGGGTTGCTCCTCACCAGGGCTGTGGCCAGTCTGCACCTCCCAGACCAAAGGGCAGGAGAAAGCATGAGGTTGTCCTCAGGGACAGCAATGGTAGAGTGACCCAGGTGAGATTGTGTTTGGGGATGGGGTGAACAATGATGTGGTGTTTGCCTCAGTGCTAAGGGAGAGGAGAAATGTCTTTTCCCATCTGGCCCCAAAACAAAGGAATCTCTCCAGAACTTGCATCTGGTTTCCTGTGTATGGGAGGGCACAGCACCAGCTCACAACTGGGCACATGCTCTACCCTTAACAGTACCTGTTCCATACAAGGAGTCTCATACCAGTGCAGCTGGTACTTGGCTGAAGCTGTCAAGCATGAAGGGATGCTCCCATGGCTAAGACAGCAACTTTTGTTTGTTTTTCCGGAAAAACATGTCTATTTGTGCAAGAATTGGGAGCTCAGCTCTGGAGCTGGAAGCCAGGCACTTGGCAGTGATAACGGGAATTGAATAGTTAAAGCTGAGAGTAGGATAGGGAATAGTCAAGTAGAGAGCACCTGAATAAACAGAAGGTAAAAGGTTGACTAATAAGGCATTGTTTTAGTTTATTAAGCATGAAAAGGGTAGAACTTAGGGCATTATTTTAGCTTAGGGAGTGCAAACACAATGCATTTATGAGGAAGTAAAACTAGATGCAGCTGGACACAGGACCTGGCAGCAGAAGAGCAAGATCAAAGAGCATGTGCCAAACTCAAAGGTGAAAAGATCAATCTGATGAAGGCCATCAGCCTTCCTCCTGATGACCCCTGGATGACCACCAGAGACCATGGGACTAATGCCAAGTGGGAGGAGACGAAGGATAATGATTTCCAAGAATTAATTGTAATAATGACCACCTATTCCTGGAAATAATGAATATGTATGAGCAATTAATGTATATAAACCATGAAGTTTTTGTCCCTGGTTGCACAAGTTTGGTGGAACCATCCTCCTTGTGCCCAGCGCTGAATAAACAAATCCCTGCTACTCAGAGATACAAGGCTGGGAGCAGTTCTGTTCCAGGTTTTCTCGGCATCAGCAGCACTCCTGCTCCTGTCAGCAGCCTCCACAGCCCTGACCTTGGCTGGGTGACCAGCTCCTCCAGGCAGAGCTTCATCCCTGAGTTAATGGCCAGTGTCTCATCCCCAAGGAGCATGTTTGTCTGTCCCCAGGGGAGATGTTTGTTGGTTTGTTGGGAGATGTTTCTGTTTGCCAGTCCCCGAGGCTCAGCTGAGCCCAAGCTGCACACCCAGTGAGCTGCTGACGTGTCTGCAGTGTGTGCCCAGGCTCTGCTGGGGCCAGTGGGATTCTTTCCCTTTTCAACAGGATTCATCAGCCCTGTCTGCCCAGAGTCTTGATATCAACTGCAGATCAGAGACATCATTTTTCCTCTCTGTCAGCAGGGATTCTGCCTGGGTATGTAGGTCAGGATCAGTCCTTTTCATCCCATTGTCTGCTCTATCTTTCTTCACAGAACCCAACATTTCCTAGGTCAGGATCAGTCCTTTTCATCCTATTGTCTGCTATATCTTTCTTCACAGAACCCAACATTTCTCCTCACTTTTTTAAAATATTGCATTTGTGTTTCTTTTACCTCACCCTGGCTGTACTCTCCTGGCATTGTGGCCTCTCCATTCTTTTTCCATTCTCTGTCTGACGTTAGAGACAATGCACTGGGCAATATTTTATACATGATCCAGAATTTCCTTAAGCTTTTGAGCCTTCCTCTCAGATATCCTTCTGGGTTTGTCAGACAGATACTTCCATTATACAACTCAAATGTTCAATAATAATAGTCTGGATCTTTTCAAATATCAAAACTTACTCCCACTGGAAATCAATCATCAGATAAGAGACAAGTCAGGTAGTTGAGAATTGCCTGCCAACTTTCCTTCACTGTAAAAGCTGATGAAAGCAGCCAAACTCTAAATGACTTGTCAAAGACAGCTAAAAGAGAGAAACTGAGAGTATAATTACAGCCCTCAGTGTTTTCATAGAGGCACAGTGGTTGGGGCACAAAGAGGGGAAGATGTGTCACAAGTGCAGGTGTGTGGCTGGAGCCAGCAGTGACGCTCTGAGCGGGTGTTCCAGGAGGTCACACCAAGAACCCAAGAGAGGGTGACAGACCAGGCAGCATTGTGTGAAGGACACTCTGGTCTCCAAGCTGGAGAGCAGTGTCACCTGCCTGACCCCCAGCCTCGCTGCTCATGCACAGCGCTGGTCCCCTCAACCCAAGAAGAAAGCAGAGATCCAAAAGAGGGCCATGAAGATGACCCAAGGACTGGAGAATCTGCCCTGTGAGAAAAGACTGAAGGAGTTCAGTCCTTTCTCTCTGGAGAAAAGAAGGCTTGGGGAGATCCCATCACATCACCCCAGAACATACAGGTAGCTCCAAAGAGAACAGAGGGTCTCTCTGCAGGAGCCTCATGGAGAAGACAAGGGGTGATGGGTACAAGTGGCACCAGGAGAGGTTTTATCTCAGTATAAAAGAAATCTTCAACAATGAGAACAATCATTCCCTGGAACAACCTCCTCAGGACAGCCAAGGCCCATCATTGTAGGGTTCAACACGCAGCTGGACAGGGTGTGAGAAAATCTCTCTGGGCTCCATTTCCCACAAAAGATGGGAGTGGATGACCATTCAAGGCCCCTTCCAGCCGGTGCTGCTCTAGGATTCTGTGTTTCTATGATCTGTAGAAAATAAGAGTGTACAAATATTATGAGATTTTTTAGTTACTGTACAGGAACACTGTATTTGAGGTTCAAATCTGGTGGTCCTGCCCATCCCATGTGCCTCACACATGCTGACAGAGCCAGGCTCAGACACAAGCCAACACTGCTCTTATCTGCTGAGCCTTGGTCTGCTGGAGGGATGGGGACACAAGGGCTGCCCATGAGACCCGTAGGACTATAGCTGACCAGAACAGGAGCCCCCAGACAGAGTGTACACCTGGGCCATCCCTCCCTGTGCTCTATGATCCACTCTCATCCATCCATTTGTCCAGCATTTTCTGTGCTCCACAGTCATGTTCTGTGCTGAGTTGAAGCTTCCCTGTGTTCTATCCCAATGTCATGTCCGTCATACTAACACTCAGTGTGTGTCTTATCATTTAAAATCTTTTTATTTATGCATGAATAATTGAAACCTTGTATTATTAACATTTTAATTAACCTTTACACAAGGTTTGGTGTGTTTAATGCCAGCTTTAATCTCCCTGAGCCATCTCTATAAGGTGTTTAACTGCTGACTTTCTCTCCTGTCACTTGTGTGAAGCCTTTAACTGCAGCATGTGCAGAGATCATATTCAGAAACCAGTTGCTGCTGAAAACCATGGACTTGACTCCTCACAAAATCCTTCCCCGTTTGTGATTTCTGCCTCTGCTAAGTTCGCTCCTGGAAAGTTTGATGGATTTTGTCCCATGTTGCTGCAGTTTCTCCTGTCTCCCCTGACCTCCTGGCCTTCTCTCACATGAGAAATCTGGGTCATTCCTCTGAGTCATAACTGAGAAATAAGCACATGCCTTCCATTGGGAAGCTCCAGACTGGGAGCTGGTGGATGCCTGTGATTCTAGGGGTCTGGTTTATTTACTATTTTGTTTGATGTTCTTGCCACAAGTGTGGAGATGGGCTAATGAATCCATGGTGAAGCTGTATGTTTCTGTCCCATTCATAGCAAGGTCTTCCAGCACAGCCCTCCCATACAGTGATAGCCCACAGGAGATAAAGCTGAAGGGCTTTGTCAATACAGAGCTAACTAAGTCAACAAATAAATAAATGAAAGTATAAAAGGGCTCCAGGTGTGCCTCACTCCCCCTGAACTGGAGCAGCTGTGTGTACTCCTACCTTCATCACCAAAATCAAGAAACCTCTGTGCTTAAGAAGTCACCTGATTATACCAGCGTGAGACTGACTCAGGTGGGAACAAGCCCAGGTGGAAGTCATGAACACTGGTAAGACAGAGAGATATAAACAGCTCTCTCGAAAGGAGCCTAACTCCTCTGCCCATTGTCCTAGCAGTGTTGCTACCACACAGCCCAGGGGACTCAGCTGGGCAGGTGCTGGCACTGCTGTGCTCAGCAGCCTTACTGCCCAACAGAGCACCAAGTCCTCACCACCCACCCGTCCCTGCAAAGACATGAGCAGAAAAGCTCACCTGCTCTTCTTCCTCCTCCTCAGGTCTCTTTCACAGCTACTTCTTTGGGGGCTGCAGTGCAGCTAGCAGGAATTTTGGCTTATCTTCTTATGGACCAAAATCTTGCCTGTTTGACCCCACAAAGCTCAGTGATGATCTGAGAAAACAAACACAAAGCAGACCAGTGTGGCTGGGGGAGCTCAGCCCTCCTTGCTCAGCTCTGCTACTGCATGTAGCTGTTATGGTATCAAACATGTAATGACTGTAGAAAGCATCAAACAAGTATAGATGGCTGTGACCTGTACCAAAGGGATTTTCCTGTGTACAAATTGCTTTATTGCCAAGTGACAATGGCATGTTTGCTTCTGGACTCACTGCCTAACTCAGAAGTCTGCTGTTTAATGGGGAAAACCAGGAAGTAATAATTAGGATGAGGAAGGTTTTCCATTAATTGATCACATATGGCAAGTAATTCAGCTTAGAATTTGTCATTGTCACTTTTCCGACATAAATTCAGAAAGGATGGTGCTTCATTAAATCTGTAAGGCTCTTCCAGAGCAAGCAGCCACTGACCACTCACAATACGTTAATTAAAACTGTTTCACACTAGAAAGAGCAAATGTTGGTGGAGATTAATTGATTTCCTGTTAGCATGTGCTTGGGACTGAGTGATGTACTGGAGATGCTTTATCTACATCCACTTCATCTCAGTCAAGTGCAACCTTTAGTGTGCAGCTAATTTCACTTTTTCATTAGGAACTGCTGTTAAAGTTAAATACCGTAACAGTCCAAGCCACAGTTCCAGTTTTTCCTCAGGTTACTATGCAATCTCTGGATATATTTTATACCAAAGAAGGAAGGAAGGAAGGAAGGAA
>NW_008661255.1:0-5752 GCF_000695815.1 Acanthisitta chloris
AGTATGCTTAAGAGGGTTGCAAAACTCTTCTTTGGAAATCATACTCATTTTTGTCAGTCCTTATTGCAGAACCTGAACCAAGAAGTGAACAGTCTCTAGGAAGACAGGACACATACAATTCTGCCTCTTGCTTGTCATCTGAAATAAGAGTATTTACTATTTTACCTGTTTGCATATTGAGTTCTTGTGGAATGTTAATATTCCACCAAACTGCTCTTGCCTCCAGAGAAGTGCTGAAATTGCTAATCAGAGTCACTCCATCCATTTCACAGAAGCCATTCCAAAACTTCAGGATGGTGGGGACATTCAGTCACCCACACCATGGAATGATGGATACATAGTAAGGACTTGAAGGTGGGAAATGACAGCCAACTACTGCCAGCTCCTTAGTCATTTAGCACTACCACTGGAGTAGCCACTGCATACAGAGAGTTTCAGCCTGAGCTGCACCTGGAAAGTCATCCTTGTGGGTTTTTTTCTTGTTAAAATCACTCACAGAGCCTGTTCCAGAATTCACTGCAATCACTGGAAGTCTGCCTACTTTGGCAACAGATGCTTCAGTCCTTCATACACCCGTGGATGGATGCCTCTGGTTTTCCCACGAGATAGTTAAATTTTGGTGAATTCAGCTAAAGCAGGAGGCTAAAGAGTTTCCAGCAATGTAGGACAACTCTGTAGAAATGTGGAGGAAAACCTTTCACAGCAGCATGCAGGAAATCAAGAAGCAATATATAGTTCCTAACAGACTGCTAACTTCAATAGGCTCTCTGTGAGAAAAGCCATTTCCATTCTGTTTGCTGGATCCCCTAAGGCCAACAAGCAGATCAGAGTGGAGTAAATATGCCTGCAGCTACTTTTAAAAAAAAATCAATATGATTAACTGTCAGAGATTACAAAAATGTTGCTGAACATGGATTCCTCCATGCCAGACCTCTGGTGGTATGGTAGCCTTAATTATTTAGCATTAAAGACTTACTTAATTAAGTTTTATCTTATACATTCTCTTCCAGAGATAGCTTTTTAAGTGACTATAAGAGTTTTTCTTAAGACCTGCCTTTAAGACAGTGGTGCAACACAAGCTCATTTCCTAGTGTGCTTTTGTAACCTTTGTTAAGCAATAGGCCTAAGACAGATTTCAGTATGATCATTTAATCTTTACCCTTTATGGGGTCATGTATCTTTATGCCAGAAAAAAATTTCACTGCTTGCAGTTTTTTTCTTCTGTGCTGATCATAGGAGAGAGTCATATAATGTACAGCTGCAATACCCAATTGCTCCAAGTGCTGCAATGACTTGTATACCTATCTAATAAAACATGATAGATGCCCCTGGGGAGTGCCTGCTATTGCCAGAGTCACAACAGGTCAATGAGTAACAACTCTGTTTGGAGTTTCCAGTACTAGTAAAAGTAGAGATCACTGGCCAGTTGTCAAATAACAACTCTTTCCTCTACAAACACAGAAAGAAGCTGTTTTTCTCCAAGTCAAATCATCCCATGGAATAATTGGATCAGCTCTGCCCACCAGTAGACCTTTTGTCTTTCTAGAATCAACATGGAAAGGAATCTTAAGAATGTTTTAGTCATTGCTTTTGGATTTTTACTTCTTTTTACTGCTTATGGAGGACTCCAGAGTCTACAGGTAAGTGGGACATCTCCCAGTGCTTAGCAGAACACTTGGCCTGGAAGGGCATCAGGCCAGCTGGTACTGTGAAAACCATCAGTCTTTCCATGGTGTCTGTGAGGAATGCATACACAATATTTTTTATGATGTTGGTCAGGACATCAATTTGCTGCAGGTTAGTATTCCTCACCCAGATCTATAGCATTTACTAGGGGTCTTATTCTAGTATTTTTCAAATGGTTTAAATACTTGTGTCATACTACTTCTTTAGATCCACAAAGGTTGTTTGAAGGAAAACAAAATTTCCCTGAGCTTTTTCTCAAAAGAAAATGCGGTAAAATTGAAAACAACTTCAGTTTCTGGGAAGGGTTTGTGTTGAATAATTCTAAATTATTATGATTTTATAATTATTATTATTGTACAGCAACGTAAAATAATAAAAATTTATGCCCAAACCATTAAAAATGTTAGGTATATAATAGAGAAATTCCTGGGATCATGATATAACATGATAATATGAAATATTATTTTAAATCAAAGGCAGCTGTGGCTTGCACTGGTATTAACATCCTAAAACATAATAGCAGAGATGAGTTTCTGGAACAACTTGAACACTCAGGATACCATTAGAGATACCATTTAGCCAGAATAAAAGACTAAGGATTACTGTTGCTGTCTACGAATAATTCAGAGTAGATAAACACAAGGAGAATCTTCTCAGATTAGAAGATTCTCCTGGTCTAATGACAAATAAATGGATATAGGCCATTCAAAAGCAACTTGAGACAGGATATTACCTTGTGACCATGATCAGATGGATTGGATTTTCCCACTGGAGTAGAAATCATTATGCTTTAATGGTAGAACTTGATATATAACATGATGCATTTGTTTGCAATAACAAGGGGTTGGCCTCCTACCAGAAAGAAGTCCCTGCTAGTTCTGTACATCTCTCTTCTTCTCTCCTTAACCAGCTTCTCTTTGCTGACATTGTCAGATTCCAAGTTCAGGGATGTTCTGCTAAAGCAGCCCCAAAAATGAATGGAGATGTTATGAGCTGGGGAGACATGTGAGGGGGGCACCAATCCATCCCAATCCTACCAGCTGGATGGCATCACCCATGATGGATGCCCAGAACAGAGCAATGTCACTGGTGAGACTCCAGCCAGCATGTTGGGCCTATCTGGGGGCCAGCTCAAGTGTCTCTACACAAATGCACATAGTATCGGGGACAAATAAGAACAAGAGATGTGCCTGTGTGTATATATACATCAATGTTGGCATCATGGAGGCATGGTGGGATCCTATCTGGGGGCCAGCTCAAGTGTCTCTACACAAATGCACATAGTATCGGGGACAAATAAGAACAAGAGATGTGCCTGTGTGTATATATACATCAATGTTGGCATCATGGAGGCATGGTGGGATGGCTCATGTGACTGGAGAATTGGAATGGAAGGCTTCAGGCTCTTGAGAAAAGACAGGCTGGGGAGACAGGGATGAGGAGTAGCCCTCTAGGCCAATCAGCAGCTCGAGAGGGTGGAGCTCAGCCTGGGGATGGGTGAGGAAATAGTCGAGAGTCTGTGGGTCAAGATTAAGGGTAGGGCTCGGACAGGGAATGTTAGAGTGAGGGTCTGCTATAGACCACGTGATCAGGAGGAGGGTGTGGATGAAGTCCTCTACAGACAGAGGAGAATAGCCTCAAGCTCACAAGCCCTGGGCCTCATGGGGGATTTCAGTCACCCTGATATCTGTTGGAAGTGCAAAGTGTCAGTGCATAGGCAATCCCGGAAGTTCCTCAAATGTGTCAACAATAAATTCCTTACACAGATGATAAAGGAACCAAGAAGAAGGGCAGCCATGCTGGCCCTTGTGCTCACAAACTGGGAGGAGCTGGTGAGGAACGTGGTGCTCCAAAGGAGCCTTGGCTGTAGAGACCACGAGATGGTGGAGTTCGATATCTTCAGGGCAGTGAGGACCACACACAGCTAGCTCACTGCCCTGGACTTCAGGAGAGCAAACTTTGGCCTCTTCAAGGACCTTCTTGGCAGAGTCCCTTGGGATGATGTCCTGGAAGGCAGAGGACCACAAGACTGCTGGCAGATATTCAAGGATCATCTACTCCAAGCTCAAGTCCAATGCATCCAAACATGGAAGAAATCAGGCAAAAATGCCAGAAGGCCTCCATGGAGGAATAAGGAAGTGCTGAGGAAACTCAGGAGGAAAAAAAAGAGGCTTTTAGGTGGTGGAAAGGGGGACAAATGGACAGGGAGAAATACAGAGAAATTGTAAGAGAAGCTAGAGACAAAGTCAGGGAAGCTAAGGCACAGTTGGAACTGAGGCTAGCCAGGGACATGAAGGATAACAAGAAAGGCTTCTGCAGGTATGCCGCAGGCAAAAGGAAGGCAAAAGGAAGTCCATGGGTCCTGATGAGATTCATCCTTGGGATCTGAGGGAACTGGCAGATGTAGTTGCTAAGCCACTATCTATAATTTTCAAGAAATAGTGGCAGTCACATGAAGTGCCAAATGACTTGAAAAAGGGAAATATAACCCACATTTTTAGAAACAGGAAACCACAAGGACCAAGAAACTATTGACCAGTCAGTCTCACCTTTTTGCCAGGCATGATCATGGAACAGATTTTCCTGGAATCTATGCTCAGGCACATGAAAAGTTAAGAGGTGTTTGGCTAATAACCAACCTGTCTTTACCAGGGGCAAGTCATGCCTGATGAATTTGGTAGCCTTCTATGATGAGGCCACAGATTTTGTGGATAGAGGCAGAGTAACTGATATCATCTACCTGGACTTATGCAGGGCATTTGACACTGTCCCGCATGGCATTCTTGTCTCTAAATTGGAGAGACATGGAGTTGATGGATGCACCACTCCTTGGAAAAAGAAATGGCTGGACGGTTGCACGCAGAGAGTTGTGGTCAGTGGCTCAATGTTCAAGTGGAGGCCAGTGACGAGTGGTGTCCCTCAGGGCTTGGTGCTGGGGCATAAGTCCCCTTAAAGTACTATAAAGCTGCAACAAGTTCTCCCTGGAGTCTTCTGACTCTCTCAGCCTGTCTAGGTGAGGTGCTCCAGCCTTCCGATCATCTTTATCACCATCTCCAACAGGTCCATGCCCCATCCAGAGGGATCTTGACAGGGTTGAGAGGTGGGCCAATGCAAACAGCTTGAAATTTTACAAAATGAAGTGCAAGGTCCTACACATGGGCCATGGCAATCCCAGGCACACCTACAGGTTGAATGGGGAAGAAATTGAGACCAGCAATGAGGAGAAAGACTTGGGAGGGACAGTGGATGAGCCACTCACATTGAGCTGGCAGTGTGTGCTAGCAGCCCATAAAGCCAATTGAATTCCTGACTACATCAAAATAAGTGTGGCCAGCAGATCAAAGAGGTGATGGACCCGATCCAGGTGCAGCAGCTGCAATGTGGACTCTTTGAACCTTATTAGGTTCACATGGGGACACTTCTCAAGCTTGTCCAGGTCTCCCATCTTGATCTTCTCACTGAAGCTTTTGCAGTATCAAGACAAGAGGGGAACAATTTTGAGCATACGATGATAAAACCTGGTTAGATCAGTAAAAGGTTATTCCTCGCTAGTGAAAGTGTGGGTGAATCCATTGCTTCAAAGTACATAGTGCTGCTGTGAGCATATTAGGGTGTTTGGACCTTGACCCCTGAAGAATTTAGAAATTATCATACCTGTAGTAGAAAACCAAGAAACATCCGCTGTTGTTAAGTCAGCTCTTGATTTTTTTACTATAAGAGTGGCAAGACACTGGAACAGGTTGCCAGGGAAGTGGTGGCTTCCCCAAACCTGGCTGTGTTCAAAGCCAGGCTGGATGAAGCCTTGAGCATCCTGGTCTAGTGGAGAGGTAGGTGTTCCTGCCCATGGCAGGGGGGTTATGACTCAGTGATCTGCAAGGTCCATTTCAACCCCTAAATTCTATGATTCTATGAGACAGGGGAAGACAAACCCAAGAACACTCAAGTTAAGTGCTGAAGCATTAAAACTTCTAATCTTTTATTTCAACATTCCACTACCTACATTCTCCAAAGCAACCCCAGGCAGTAATGATTAAGCTACTCATATGATTTTGTGGGCCTGGCTTCT
>NW_008661256.1:0-213 GCF_000695815.1 Acanthisitta chloris
ACAGCCAGCCTGGGGAGCGCCGTGTGGCGTGAGCAAGCGGTGCTGCCGCACGAAGCCGAGCCTCAAGTGACCGGGAGGGGTCACGGTAGGTTCTGGCCAGCCAGAGGGCAGCACCCCGGCGCTCCTGCCACCGGGAATCCCAACAACCACGGCTGCCAAGCACACTTAGCAGCGCCCCCACGGCTGGGTCACAGCTCTGTCCCCCCCCCCCCC
>NW_008661256.1:238-2758 GCF_000695815.1 Acanthisitta chloris
GAACTTAATCAGCGTCAGTCCCCCAAGAACAGCACTGCTGGACCACCACTTTGTACTGAAGCATCGTTTATTAATCACCTGTATCAAGCACACATCTGCTCAGCAACGGTGCGTGACGGGATACAACGGTTGACATCTAACCCGAAGGGAGGCACGTGGTTACAGGATCCAGCACAGTGGGAGGTGTACCAAACCCTCTGGAAAGACAACCCGGGTGCAACACGGTGCTCAGGCTATGTTGTTAGGAGGCTGGACACCAGTGAGAGTAAAATTAGGGATACAGCTAAGACCGAGCTGACTTGTGCTTTGGCCATTGATTTAAACACCAGTTACCCTACAACTAGGGTAGGACTATATAGGTTGGTGCTACACCAAGGGCTATTGGGAGGGAGCAGCACAGACCAGGAAACCCAGCAAGCATCCGAGCGGAAAGCCTCAACACTTCTGCACCTAAGCAGGCAGTAATCTGGAGATGAGGAAAGCTAGGCTCATCCAGGCACACCCCATGACAGATGTCTTGGATTGAATCACCACGCATACTTCAGATACAATCTAGAATTAAGAAACTCATAGGTTTTAGCAGGGCTAAAAACTTTTGCCAAGCCACCAACAGATCACTGAGCCATGAGTGAGCTTCATCATGATTGAAAAAGTCTCTAAAGGCAGAGGATGAGGAATAATGATAAAATGCTTCTGCTCTGCAGGAGCTTCTAAACCTCCCTGTACCCCACAGCCTGCAGAGAGGTGGATCCAGTGACAGGACACAGATCAGCATCTTCAACTCTTGCCAGGAGGAAAATAAAGAAAAGCATCTTTGGGGTTTTTGATCAGCTCAGTGCTCAAACCTGGTAAGTGAACATCCAGAATAAAAAATCTGGTAGCAGGAGTTTTCCTCTTTTGTTCAGCTCCTATTAGAGCAGCTGAACGAAAGCCCAGCCAAACTCTGGTGGAACAGCTCTACCATGCTGCATCAACAGGCTGTAGCTCTTCTCTAGAGATTAATCCTGGCACAGCTCTTTAGTAGTTGAAAATCCAAAGCATAATTCTGACTGAAAAAGAGAGATTCTTGAAATATGACAGAGCAGCACCATTCCTAGACAGATGCATGTGAGAACTTAAACACACTTAAGTTCTGCACCTGCACCCCAGCATCTCCCTACCCTGGTACTACTGTAGGTCAGACCTCACACCAGGGGAGCTCCTTGTCCCCATACAGGTTGGCACTTCAGGATGGCAGGAGCTCTTGGATCTCCTCTGGCCAGCTTAATGATGCTAACACAACAGCATTCAACATGTGCATGTCTGGGACAAAATGCTTTCACCGCTAGCTCAGCCCATCAAGGACAGCAACATCACAGAGCTGAGAAGGTCAGTCAATACCCACCAACACTTTAAAAATTGCTCTTCACATAGGAAAAACCTTCACCCAGTTAATCATCCAACTCCTCCCAGACACTTCACTAGTGCTTCACTGCAAGGACAGTTAAATTAAAAGCAATGAATCACACACCCCAACTATGCGAAGCTGCTTTACAGCTATGTACACCAAAGTAGCGTCATTCCCAGAAAAATCTCATCAGCAAATCACACCTTAAAACTCCTTGTGGGATTTCATTTTCTTTCCCTGGCAAGCCCACCACCTCAAAGGCAACAGAAGAATTCATAGATTGGTCCTTTCTGGGGGAGTTTGGGAAGGGCCATAGCAGACAGGACTATACACCAGCACAGAGAGGAACTCAGACTCAGGAAATGCTACAGACATTAGATCTCCTGACACACCACACACAGGGCAAAAAAAAAAAGAAATCAAGAGGGACTTTTAAGTGCAGGATTCCAGCAAGTCCAGCATCAGCAAGATGCAAACAGTAAACTGCAAGGTAATTCAGGTATTATTCCAGGGAAGGTCAGACATGGCTCAGGCAGCTGCCTGCAAGTATTTAAGTTGGAGAAAAGAATCCATAAGGGCTCTCCTCCTCACTAAAATTGGTACCAGGGCCACAAGCCAGAATACACTGGTCACCCTCTAAGCAGGGCTGTTTCACACCTGCAGGGAGAGGCTCAGCTGGCTGTACTGTGGGTTTGGACACCGCTGGGAAACAGCCTACCCCACGCCAGCAGCTGCATGAGTGAGTGTCTGCCTGCACACTGAAGCCACACGAGCAGAGCATGCTGTGGGGGAAGCAGTGATGCTGCTCACCCAGGGATTTTTTTCCCCAAAAAAGCATGTGGCTGTTGCCCCTGACAGTGTGAAAGACCTTCTCCCAGCCAGTCAAGTCTGATGACTGATTAAGCCCTTTCCATACAGGATCTCGGATTGCCTCAGGCCCTTTGTGTGACCTATGAAGGACCAAAAGTGTCAGTGCTTCTAATCTACAAGT
This sequence comes from Acanthisitta chloris, assembly GCF_000695815.1. Taxonomy (NCBI): domain Eukaryota; kingdom Metazoa; phylum Chordata; class Aves; order Passeriformes; family Acanthisittidae; genus Acanthisitta; species Acanthisitta chloris. Next base: position 2,617 of record NW_008661256.1, read on the forward strand.
CTAATGGGTTAATGCAAAACCAAAAAGCACAACACAGAAAAGCCAAGCGTGGGACCTACAATGGACAAATACTTGTTCTTATAAGACTCACAGGGCAGGAGTCCTGCTGAGACACAAAGAATACTGCGTTCTGTAGCACTCT
>NW_008661256.1:2827-4146 GCF_000695815.1 Acanthisitta chloris
TACACATTACAGATGATTTGGCATCAGAGCTAGGGAGCATCAGTGCCAGCACAGGGTACGCGCTCGCAAGATGACTCCATGCGGCAGTTTTCACATCACCTCAGGCTACAAAGTGCTTACAGGCTGTGTCAGGACTGTGGCTGGCACTGCTCTCAACAGGTATCCACCATCAGTCCCGGCCCACCCCAGGCATCCAAGCAAGCTCAGCTCCCCACAGGCAGCATCACCCACACCTCACTGCCCCAGCCCAGCATGCTGTCTGTGCCGGGTCAGATGGATGGCTCTGCTCAGGTCATGGTGACAGGGTAAACTCATTGGTTCGGAAGATATGATTTCACTGCCTCCCTCTGCTCTAGATGATGAGAACACTTAAAAGTCCTCCTGGTCTGGTTTAGAGAGGATGGTGTTTCTGCTTATTTATCACAAGTACCAAAAAAAGCAGGGAAGCCTTCCTCCTCCCCGACACGGGAGAAGAGCACGTGTTATAGGAAAGCTTAACAAAGAAATCCTCTCCCCGGAGCCAAGTCCAGTGCTAAGGCCAAGACTTTGGTCTCACTTCAAATCACTGAAAAGTGCTTGCCAAGATCTGCTTGGCTGCCCAGGCTCCTACTGTCACTGCTCCTGCCACCTGAGCACCCACCAGGACAGAGCCACACACCCCCTGCAAATGAGCAAGCACAACACACACACAAACACACGCTGAAAGCCATCCCGGCCTCCTCGGCACATCACAAAGCAGCAGTAAAGGTTTCAAAGCCCATTCAAGTCCTTTGCATCTCTCCTTCACAGATGATTCGAAAGCAGGGCTAGGAAGCTCTTTTGCACATTCAACTGTAAAACATGTGAGGAAGAGGAGCAAGACAACTCTCCTGATTGTTGCTACTGCCTACAGCAAGTTTTGGTACAGATATCCTCTCTTATAGGCACTCAGTGGGTAAAACGTAGCCACAACAAACTTGCCATCAAAAATCTTTCCAGTCAGCATTTTTTGGGCAGCTTTGGAATCACCAGCATTTGCATATTCAACAAAGACCTGAAAGAGAGAGGAGAAATAGGACTTACAGTGCACCATGACACACGCCCCCTCCCACCCCTGCAATCAGGAAAACCATTCCTGAATAAACTTTTCCTCTCCATCCTTGGTTGAGCCGAGAGCATTGGAGCTAAAAAGGAAGCAGCAGTGTCTCTGAACTGGGATTTCATCTCCTGCTCCTCATTTGGTAAGGTGGGAGAAAGCATGATGATGCTCTACATCTTCAACATTTCCTCTGCCACCCACTGGCTTTTCCCCTTCCATCCCCTATCCCAGCTCTCCTGCT
>NW_008661256.1:4164-14790 GCF_000695815.1 Acanthisitta chloris
TGGCAGCCTTACATAACCAGGAAGGAACCTGTGCTGTCCTTCAAAATAACCATCTATTTTTAGCACTACCATCAGCCAGGAGATTTCCACGCACTGAGCAGCAGTCCTGCAGCACACGGAGTGTATGTGGAAATACACAGCCTCTTCCTACCATTCACTTACTTGGCCTTTACCAGGATTCTCCTTTGGAATAAGCAAGGAAACCACCGGTCCGTATTTCTGACACTCCTCTCTTATGTCTTCCAGGATATCTGAGAAAGAAAAGAGCTGACTGTCTTTCATTTTGCAAACTTTGATGAGCCAAAAAACAAATGAAGGCGAGATGAGCACATCAAGAACACTCAGACGACACACAGCCTTTCCCCCTCAGTTTAAAATAAACAAGCACGAGGTGCCACAGCAGCAGCTGACACAGCTTAATGGCCATGTAACGGGATGGAAGTGTCTGAACTGAGCCTCAGGAACACAGACCTGCAGGCAAGGAACCTCTGACAGCAGGGTTTGGAGCACAGGAACAGTGCTTTTCCTTGCACAGAAAGATGGGCCTTCCAGTAGCTAAAAATATTTGGGATTTACAGTGCTTGTTATGGCACTTGGAGAAGGGGAACTAAAGCAGTTGCCACAAACCCTTCTTTGTGTGAGCAGAACTCAGCCTTTAAACTCATGTCCCCAGAGCTCTCTAGCTTTTGCCACTCACATGGGTTTGACAGCAAGCAGAACTACAAATTCCACAGACATGCCTGGCCATATATCACAGTTTAACAACTTCAATGAGATATTTCAGTTTTCTGTTGAGATCCTGGATAAGTTCATTAGCAAACTTTCAAGAATCTTTGCTGTTGGGCTCCAGAATCCTGTATGTGTCCAGAAGAAGCTCACAGCCACACACACATTATGAAGTCTGTGAGCATTTAACCAAAAAAGGTTAAGAACTCCCTACAAGCTCTGCTTTCTCTCTCAGTCTCTTAGTCTATTCTCTGTCGGTGCAGTTGACCCACTTGGTACCAAATCTCAGCTGAGCAGCTCTTTGTTCGCTGTTCTTGTGCCTATTAATTAAGCTCAACTGCTTGCTCTCACATTCCCAGAGCCAAACAAAACAGAGTAAGACAACACTGCTATATGGGAATTGCATGACTTGCACGAACCTTCATATTCTTCTTCGCACTGCAGAGAAGCATCGCTTAGAACATTTAGCAGCCTCAGCACAGGTGTGGGGAGCATCACCAGATCTTCGATATGAGGAGCTATTTGACACCCACAGAATCAAAAAGAAGAAATCAAAGTCAAAGGAGCAAAAAACCAGGAAGTTGACTTTATATACACTGTGATACACAAGCAGTTACTGCTCTTTGTGGTACAGTTTTCCTTCGCTCTCCTATTTCCTGCATTTACAGTCTCGGTTCTCTGTTCCAGCTTACCTTCAGCTGTGTACTGAGAGGCTCTTGCAAAGGGTTCAGTGCACTCTGCAGTTACACTGAGACCAGCACCTGAAATTGCTTTTAAAAGTAAGACTAGAGTTGTGTCTACTTAGCTCAGCCTCAGCAACTGATGTGATCTCGAGAGCTATACTAGTTGAACAAACTGCCTCATACACACGGAGATGGAAGAAGATGAAAGAACTACTCTGCAACCTGCCTCTCCTGTTACTGCTACCAGACAAGATGAAAACAGGCTGGTCAGCTTCTGTAACTCCAGTTCTTAAGTTATACTAAAGGCACAGGCCTCAGATCTCCCTTGAATATCATTCGGTTCTTCTCTGAACACCATGAAAACCCTCCCCCTGCCTCAAAATCCAACTGCAATCCATGGTTTTAAAGACCACCATACAACCTTGCAACAGAAATGGGGAAAACTTTAGCTGCTTAAACAATGCAGTGCTGTAGAATCACGCATGGCCACAAGGTGGGTGAGCAGTCATCATGTGAACAACTTCACAGGAGCAGAATTAAACCCTTTGGGCATTGGACATGAGGTACTTGACTCTAGAAAACAAACAGCTGCAGGATGGCCCAGAACAGTGTAGCATAGATACTACTGCAGGAGAAGGAAACAGTCAAGGTGGAAAGGCTAATAGCAAACAGAGACTCACATCTGAGGACACTCAGTCCTCTACAAACTCAAAGCTGCAGGGACAGTGTCACTTCCCCAGGAAAAAAAGCTTGGTTTCATGTTCCTGGATGGGACTGTCAAGCCAGACATGAGTTTAAGATCTGGCAGCCCAACTTGCAGTACCTGGAGGGTGTTAATATGTTTATTTGTTTTGGCAGCTACAGCAGTTGAACACAATAGCAGTAACTCACAGCTCAGCCAGTTGACATGAGAGAGAGGAGGGAAAAGAGAAATGGTTCCAATACTTCAGTCTGAGCCTTCTGAACATGCTTTCAAAGACAGTGGACTATTACTTCCTTGGAAATACTTTTCCAAGCTAAGCACACAATACATATGAGAGAGTTGACATCTCTGCCAGGCACAGGCAGACGACGTTGATCTTAATGCAAGAAGAGATGCAAGGCAAGCACAGATGCTATAAATCTCCTCCTGCCTGACATGGAAGAGCCATTATAAAAAGCTTAGAGTATGAAAGGCCTTATCAGTCTAGATGATGCCTAGACAGCATTCAGGGGCAGCCCTTGAAGGAAGGTGCTGCATTCAGATAACCAGGCATGTTCCAGCTCCAAGGGAAGCTCTAGGACCAACCGAGACAATCTTTTAGCAACCAAGAGACATCAGGTGAACTGAACACTGCAAGAACATTTAAGTGTCACCTTGGTCTTATATGCTACCCCTTTTATTCACAGAATCATAGAATCGTTTAGGTTGGAAAAGACCTTTCAGATCACCAAGTCCAACCCACAGCACTGCCAAGTCCACCACTACACAATGTCCCCAGGTGCCACATCTACACACCTTTTAAACACCTCTGGGGATGGTGACTCCACCACTTCCCTGGGCAGCCTTTTCCTATGCTTGATAACCCTTCTGGTGAAAAAATGTTTCCTAATATCCAATCTAAAACTCCTCTGGTGCAACTCGAGGCTGTTTCTTCTTGCCCTGCCACTTACTACCTGGGAGATGAGACAGACACTAAAGTAAGTCTGTCCTTTATTTCCTATGTCTGTTTTCAGAGAGTGAGACAAACTACCCCCTACGACTCTGAGCCACCTGGTCTTCTTGTAACCAAGTGACAAATGCATTTTTCGCAGTACCCTTCTGCCCTAGGACCTGCTTTCTGTCCAGCCCCTCTGCTCGTCTTCAAATGCCAGGCAATACCAACCACACTGACAACACGGAGCCTGCAAGTAGCACAGGAAAGAAGTTGATGAACTGGAAAGTCAAGACTTGGCTGTAAATGACAAGGAAAGCCATTCTCAGCTGTCTTTGGTCTAAACAGAAAAGCTGTGTCCAAGTGAAAGGCAATGACAGATCATTTTCTGACTTCCTAGGAAAGCAGCAGTAAATGCCTCTTTGTGCAGACAGGCACATGTACAAGTTTGGCAAAGAAAAGAACCAGCAAAGAGAACTAAGAAAAATGGAAGGTGTTATATAAACTAACCACAGAAGCACCTTCCTAGGTACAGTTAGAGGTCTGTGTGTTTAAATCTAGACCACAAAGCACTGCCAATAGACTATTCCCTCTGCTCTAAAGCAATACTGGCTGCAAGCTTCAGCCATGGAAGGTGGCTTTGATTACACAGTCCCAGTCTCTGGGACACAAGTGAAGTTTAAAAACAGGAAAAAGTTTGTTACCTTTGCCTAATACACAGAAATATCAGTATCTGTAAGAAGCAACGCTTAATAACCTTCGCTGCAAGGTGTACCAAAGAGCTTAAGAAAAGCAGGGCTAAGATTCAAGGGAAAATGCCAGCTCAGCCAGAAGCTGGATGCCTGAAGCATTTATTAATGCTGCAGAAAAGCTGGATGCAGAACTCTTCACTGGTGTTCTTGAAAGCAGACAAGCTCTAGAGAGTGCTACTATGTTACTTTTAGAACAGAAAACAGGGAGATACATGAGCCTAAACAGGGCAGTTTCAGCCCATCTTTTGCTAAGCTTCTGTCATCCACATGGCAAGCTCCAGGGGAAACATCACTATTTGGTTAAATCAAGGAGAGTGCACCAGAGAAAGTGACAGTGACATCTGTCCATGACTTGCCACAGAGGCACCAGAAGAGGCAGACTAGTCACTGCAAAAACAGGCTCACACCACGAGAACACACTGGGATTATCTGACCTGTGCAGAGGCAGCAGCAGATGTCACCATCAGCCACTGCCCTACTTGCTCACCTTCCTGGTGGTTTCTGAACTGGAAAACACTTGGCATAAGAAAACCCACCCACTCACCATAAATAGCACTGCACTCTTTAAAAGCACCTCAGTGGTTACAATATTAGGTAAATATCTTGCTTTTTTCTCTCCCCTCATCTGAATGCTGCTGCCAATACAATCTTGGTGAGAACTTAATGGGAGTCCAGTCAGGGAAAAGGGTCAGCCCATGGGGCTGGAGAGAGCAACAATGGACAGAGGAGCACCAACAAAGCCAGAACCAGAACCAACACAGTTTAACTGCACACTGTGCTGCTTCCAGCACATGCTGAGAGAGCTGTGAGCAGAGGCAACAAGCACAGCTTACCAAAGGGAATGCTGAAGAAGGGGCTGCATAAAGCCTTCTCCGCGGAGGCTCGCTTTCCTTGGTCACAATGAAGCATGCTGGAAGAGAAGACACCCTTATGTTACTGCATGTGATGTTCCTGCACTGATAAATTCCATTCAGGCTGGAAGCCAGTACAGAAGAATACCCTACCTGCAGGGTGGTTATAGTACAAAGAGGAGAGAAAGAAGCACATCTTCCAATTTGCAGCTGAAGCACACCAGAAGGATCCCCTGAGGGCTTTTGGGTACATGCTATAGTAGGATTTTCTTCTTGATGTTTCTCAGCACCAAATAATGGAAGTTGCTCACTTACGAGTTCATGAGGAACACAGCATGTTCCAGCACCACCTCCTCAGGCCATTCAGCCCACATCTCAGACACACATACGATTTCTTGCACTCCATGAACTCCAAGGTGCTCCCACATCTTTCCACAAATGGGATTCAAAGCAGATAATAGCCCAGGGCTTGCCTGAGAACATCCCCCTACTTGGCTTAACCAGTGGCTCCCGATACTATTTCTGCCAAGTTGTGTCCTCATTCACTCTGTAGCCTCAGAGCAGTCACAGGACAGCAAAAACAATCCCTTTAGCAGACTTCTCAGCAGAGCTGCACAAGTGCATTTGAATCTTGACAGCAGTGGAGAAGCAGAACTGTCTGTCCCCCTTCCCTCATTTCTGACAACACTCCCCAAAAGAAGAAAAGTCTCCAGTTTTTTCCAAATATAATCTAATCAGCTGTAAGTGCAAAGTACTCAAGCAGCAAATCATCATCATGACTGATATTCTCTATGTGCTGACTCCAAACTAAGCCAAAATCAGAGGAGCCAAAACATCTCTGCTAATGCTTGCACTTGTTACTAGCACAGTGGCAGGGAGATTTAAAAAAGAGCCCACATCTAATACTGCAGATTTAAGCTGCCAAGAGCAAGGCAATGGGCTTGTCTTCACGGAGAGTATCTTTAAGCAATAGTTATCATATATGATAAGGTACCTTTTGATAAGGTCTCTGAGGTGATAAGCTGGAATGGCTGAATTAACCACCCCTTCACTGGCAAATATGCGATCAATGATGGCAGAACTGTTTGTCTGGAAAGAAAAGGAAACAGTGCTTAGGGAGGTAGAAAACAGACCAGTGCAAAGCTTGCAATAGCCCATGTTAAACTAGCAGGCTTACATCAAAATAAGTTTTTTCCATTTGCCTATGCAAAAACTAGAAATTTCCACGTGCAGGCTATGATGCTGTGAAAGGATACTCTGATCAGGAAGGGGAATACAAAATAATTTCCTACAGAACAGAGTCAGGCTCCAGGTTCACAACACAGAGCCTTCCTCTTGTTTTCTCACAATACTGACTTACAACAAGCTCCCGAAATTAGAGCTACCAGCAAATAATTCCTCTGTAATTGTGCTGCTAAACTAGTTGGCAGACATCAGACATCCATTTCATTCTTCCTACTGTGTGAGAACTACAGCCAGCACAACTCATCTCTCAATCCAAGCAAGACACAGGCCCAAAACACAGACACCCAGAGCCCTCAGCTTTCCGTAACCTGAACACACACAGCATTCAGACATGCCAGTCCCACAGGTCAGGTGGGTCTTTAAGGCTCTGGAACCTTAATTCTCAAGGCAATAGGATTAGAAAAACATCCTGGAAACACTACCTAGTTGCCAGGTGCTATCTCACAAATCCAGGTTACGAACACGAGGCAGGAGGACTCATTCGATGCAGGCAGGACAGCAGCACCTCTCACTCACCTTCCATTCCTGAGATTGGACTGTATGTTTCAGTTTCATTCCTGAGAACATTTCCAGTAAAACGATTCCCAGACTCCATAGATCCACAGCAGAGGTACACTCCGTCTCACTCTGGAGCCCTGCCTGTGCCAGGCAGTTCTGCAGTTCTGCCTCTGGAGCCCGATACCCGTCTGTTTGAATGTATTTCACATCCTACAGGAGATCAAACACACAGACAAAATTAATTTTCCAGACTTAGGTTCTCCACTCTACCCTTAAATCAGCTCACAGACATCCTTCCAAAGAGGTCCTCCACTGCTGAATGGACAGAAAGCAGTGTACAGCCAGTCATGTGAGGCAGGCAGCTCAACCCCCTATGCTGCTGTGCTGAGGAAAAAAAAAACCAAGACTGTCTGGAAAGAAAACATCTTCCAGCAAAACAGCAGGCATCCCACTCACATCTGACCTCTCTGAAAGACAGCACTGCAGGGAAGAAGAGGCTGGATGTCACTGTGAACTGGCACTTTAACCTCTTCTAAGCGCAGAAGATGCTAGAAATTTCAGGATAAGGGTTGAACACCCACATTATTCTCCCCCACTGGTTGTGTGAGAGCGCAAACAGCCCTGTCTGAAGAGTGAGATCAGTAACTGCTGCCATTATTCAGATGCTGATGTTCTCTGGAACAAAACATTTAAAGAATGAAGCAAGCACCTAACACTCAGACAAGGAAATTATCCAAGGTGCTTCCCACACACCTCTTTTTTTCTCCCCATCTCAGCCTGAAGTGCTGCAGCAATCAATACCTGCCCAGCTGCCATCGCTGGCACAGGGAAAGAAAATGCCCACACGCTGCCTGCTTAAAAGAGAGGAAAGCATAAACTCACACAAGTGCTGGCTGGAGAGGCTGCTCTGAAGGCTCCAGTCCAGCCTCCTGCTCCCAAGCAATACCTGATCAGTCAGCTGTGGCTTTGTCTAGCCAAGTCTGCTAAGCATGCACAGACAAACTACATGCTACACCTTTTTAACATGGTGAGGCTTGTTTTAGACACACTGATGCACCTCAAAGAATGACAGGAGAATATGCAAGCCTACTTCCTCCTGGATAAGGACTGGATTGGGAATTCTTACCAAGAGAATATATTCAAACCACGATTAGGTGGTCCTCTGACTGAAAAGTTTACAGAAGATATTTTCTGGCAACAGAACTCAAAAGTGGTTTATGAACTTAAAAAAAAAAAACCAAAATGGATACACAAATTGCTCATCAGTGTCCCTCCTCCTATCAGCAAGGAGCAGAACCTCCAGCATGGCAAAAGCAGCAGTTTGGCAGCTCCACCAAAAACATTTAGAGATAGAGAAAACACTGTGGTCAACAGCACCAGTAAAAAGAGCGAGATGGAATTTCACTCCTACCACCTAAAGCATTTTTGGAGCTGTAAGTGGTGAAGCCCTTGCTCTGAACAGACATTCTCTGTTAAACAGTAACGGCAGGAAAATTTATGTAAGGAGAAGCTTGGCAGGGCTGTCATAAATAAAAGCAGGATGATCTTTGATTCAGATAAGGAAGTAATAAGCACGTATGCTGCTGCCCAAGGCAGGGGTGGGGAGGAGACGCTGATACCCAGTGCACATTCAAAGCAGGGTCAGAAGGTTCACTCATACAGTCAGTGAATTTCTGAGAAAGGGCAAAGGAAACTCAGTCCAAAGAAGCAGATTGGAAGGAACCATGGATGCAAAAAAAACACTCAATCAACTATTATGAGGCAACTCGCAGAGCAAGCAGGAAAACACAGATCTGAATTAAACAAAAATATCTGCATTAGACACAGGACACCAGGAGCATGTATTTTCCTGATAGACAGCAACAGATTACCAGCACAAACTCAGCCAAGAATGTGGGAGAACTGAAGACAACATGGAGGAGTTAAGAAGTCCAAACATTAAAAACAGCTCCTGTACCTAAGAATTCAGAGACAGGTCACCCACACAACCCTCTGATATTCACAATCAGTGGGCTGTACTGTCAATACCAGGTGCACCAGAAAAAAAAGAATGTAAAACATCTAAATGAGTAAAGTGCATGGAATAGGGACAAACCAGGACAATATAGGCAGGACACAGAAAAAATTATAGCTCATTTACTAGACTTACCATCCATCACTCACTGATTAAAGGCAAATGTGCTACGAGAGTACCTCATGGAAGAGCTTTACTGAGACCCTCACAGGCTGCTATGGAGAGAGGGAGGGGTGAAAAGAAGCTCTATCAAGCCAACAGCAGAACCTCCTGAGGCTCTCTGCTTTCACCAGAAGCCACAGACGAGAATAAAAAGGGCAAGGACAAACTTACAAACCTTGTTATCACCAAACAAAAAAAATGACAGCAAGAAGAGGGAGCAAAAGCCCAGCAAACAGGAAAAACAGAGCAGAACAGACAAAGATTGTCCCTGTCAGTAAAGAACAAACACTGCCCACTCATGACCAGGGTATGGCCTTTTGATACGCATGGGAAAGAAACATCCAGACTTCCTGAAAAAGTGAAGCTGCTGAAGACAGGATGAAATTAAAAACAAGCACAAGGACACTGCCAGAGATAACACAATTGACTGGGAAGGCTGATGGTGAAGCCTGGATTACTACTACATATGATAAGGGATGATAAAAGGGAATTCTACATTTCTGGGTGCTCCCACTCGTTTGCCTACATAAAAACCAGCCAACTTCCCAGGAAGCTGGGACACCACTTTTATCTGTGCATCATTAACTTTGGAATTCAGGGTCATGAGTAGCACAAAGGCTAACACATGCAGGGAGAATGGGAACATGAGCTTTTGTTTCCGGGGCTAGATAACATTTTAGCCTTTTCCAGGACACCCTCAGCACCAGCTCAGCTACTACTCTGATCAGATCATGTCAAGTCCCACACTCACGAGCCAAAAGCATCACAGAACCACACAACTCAACACAGAGCCATCCACTTCAAGAGCAGCACATTCCAAACCTGATTTCCCTCTTTGAAGCTAAGTCCAAAGTCAATGAGCTTAAAGCACTCCTCCTCGGCGCTCCACAGGATGTTGCGAGGCTTGAGGTCTGCGTGCACGTAGCCTTTGTGGTGCAGGAAAGCCAGGGCCTCGAGAACGTCCCGCGCGCAGTGCTGGATCATCCACATGGAGCAGCCCTGGTTGCTGGAGTGCAGCAGCAGCTCGGACACACTGATGTCCAGCAGCTCCAGCAGCAGACAACGAGAGGGGCCATTCGCAGAGTAGTGGTTGGTGAACACGCCATAGAGAGTCACTGAAAGGAGACACAGCAAGAGAGGCATCGGCAACGAGCAGACACACGGTCACACCGCGTCCCACCGCTCCACACTACGGCGGCTGCAGGATACAGCTCATCTGCTGTGCAATGGGGGATGTTCAGGGACATGGAGAACCAGACTTTGCAGGGAAGCAGCAAGGGAAAACCAGACGTGTCACCCCTACAGGCTTGGGAGGACAGGCTGGTCTCACAGCACCCCCCAGGCTCTGCTACAGTGACAGGGTCAGGTGTGCTCAGGACAGTCTCTGGGACATGGATAAGCAGGTCCCTGTAGGCAAACACGATGCAGTGCCACTCTCTTTGGGACATGCCAATCTCTTCCTGCTACAAACCAGGCACAGAGGGAACCTAAGCTCTGACTAGGTGTCCAGGCACATTATGGAATTAAAAAGCATTTTACACCAACAAAAAAAAGATCAGCACTGGGTGAATTTGGGTGCTTCCACCAGCCACCTCGGACGTGCAGGCCTTCTCCTTTCCCAAGCTCACTCCCACCCATGGAGGCAGCGCAGGAGGTCTGGCCCAGAGCCAGGCAGAGCAGCAAGCAGCACAGCACTCGCTGGGGTGGCTCTGGCACCTGCCCAAAGGAGGACTCGGGGAGCCCTGCCCAGAGGAGGACTCAGGGAGCCCTGCCCGTGGGAACCTGCTCTGCCTACCCAAAGCGTAACGCCTGTCTCTCCTGCCCACCCTGGGGATGTCACCTGCAGACCCCCAGCCCAGGGAAGGGGTGGGATCCCCAGGAGCCTGTGCCCCAGGGAACACCCGACCACCCACTGCAGGGAGGCTGCTTTGGGGTGTGCAGTCCTGCCCACCCAGGGGTGCCAACCCAAGGGGCACATTGGCCCGGGGGTGCCTAGCCCTGCCGGTTTGGAAGGGAGACATCCCGTATTCCCAAAGGGTTCTCCTCCCCGGCTGCGGAGGG
>NW_008661257.1:0-299 GCF_000695815.1 Acanthisitta chloris
TCCAAAGGGAACAGAGTTGTTGCATTTGACTGACAAAGTGCAGCAGGTTGGGAAGCATGTCAGGAGGGGTGAAAACAAGGTGGTGCTTCTGCAGACAGGTGCTCCTGGCCTTTCTGTTCCAGGCTAGAAAGGCACTGACAAGGTCATTCAGTAGCTGAGACTGGGGGTCAGCTTGGGGGTGACCTAACTACTCCCAGGTGGGTTAGATCCATGCTGCGGGTAGTGGTGAGAGGTCCTGGAAATAATAGTTTCGTATTTTGTCTTGTCTATGACTTCAAACACTTTGTTTTAAGGAAAGA